>NC_089322.1:7274268-7329268 GCF_036669915.1 Pocillopora verrucosa | reverse complement strand
TTGCACCTGCGCATTACCTTCTCCCTCGCCCTTCCATTACGTAATAGCTAAGATAGTGCCCGTGGTGCAGTTGGACGCGCATGCTAGAAGTAGCACCTTGTACGGTCGTACGGTCGTACGGTCGTACAACCAAATTTTTTTGGCTTGATGGGTTACTACTATTTTGTATAGTTATGGGGCTACGCTCTGCGAGCTCCGCTATTACAAGGGAAAGTAAACCTATAATGTGTGGAATCGATTGTACGCACAGTATTTATTTGGGAGAGTATTGGATTGGTTATTACTGTGTGAGTCATTGGTTCAAATTGTTAGGGCTAAAAAGAATAAGAAGATTCAATCCGAGACAAAGAAGACACTCGATTACGATACACCTGGTGTCGTTGGCAGTCTAGGGAGCGTGTCTCAAGCTAAAGGTATTTCACGTCTCAAAGCGAAAAAGAATTAGAGAAGAATCTTGCCTATAGGCTTCATAAACCGCGTTGTTTCAACTGTTGTCGTCTTTGACATTGTCCAACAGTGGGTAGCTGATTTGGTGGAAGTGCAAACTCTGGCAAAACAGAATAAAGGATTCAGATACATTCTGGTCGTTATTGACGCGTTTTACAAATGCGCATGGGCTCAACCTATCAAAAAGGAGACAGGAAAAGATGTCGCTGAAGCATTTGTCAAGATCCTCAAATCTGCTCAGGGACGTAAACCTCAAACCTTACAGACAGGTGCAGTAAAGGAATTTTACAATCAAGTCTTTCAGACTCTGATGAAACAGCAGAACATTCATCATTTTTCCACCCACGGAAATGCCAAAGCCAGTATTGTCGAACGATTTAATAGAACTATGAAATCTAAAATGTACAAATATTTTACAGCAGCTAATACCTTAAACTATGTAGACAACTTACCGAAACTCGTGTATCAATATAAACACACGTATCATAGAAGTATTCGTATGACTCCCGCCAAAGTCACTATGTTCAATCCCAAAGAAGTTTGGGACAATTTGTATGGCAAGAATGTGAATCTCAAGAAAAAACCTTCTGCCTTTAAAGTGGGGGATAAAGTGAGATTGAATTAAAAATTTAGACCTCTCAAAAATGGATACTTACCCGGTTGGACCGAAGAAGTGTTTGTGGTACGCAAAGTCTTACCGGGTATGACCACCACCTATAAAGTGTAAGACCTCGACGACACACCTTTGCAGGGTACGTTTTACGCCTGGTATTTACACAGTACAATTGGACGAATCCTCGTATCTTAGAGTGGAGAAAGTCTTGAAACGACAAAAAGATAAATTGTACGTCAAGTGGAAAGGATATCCTGCTAAATATAACAGCTGGATCCATAAAAGATTTAAAGTGACGTGTGTACTCGTACTTAACACACCGTCACGAGAGGAGGTAGTTTGAAATGTTTCAAAGTGTATACTCTAGCAAGTGGGGGTCCGAATCAAACGGGAGGTGGTATTTTTCGTTGGAGTGCGCCACCCCCGTTCTATGGACCAGGTGTACCAGCGACATTCCACCACAAGTAAGAGGTAGTATGAGACAAGATTTTTTTAAGGAAGTGAAGAAAGGATTTAAAAGTGGATTGAAGAAGCGATCCCAGTCAGACGTGGGACGTGGAGCGAAGAGAGGTACTTCTACAGCACTCAAGAACGAAGTGAAACGAAAAATCAGGAGAAAGTTGAACGATGTCTTTGGAGCCTAAAAAATCACTCGTATCAGTACCGCACGTAGTAGTGCCCCTATCATTGGGGTGGGTACAGGATATTCGAATGATCCTGTGACTTCCATTTTAAAAAAGTTTAAAGGAAGACAAGGGTATCATCGTCAGCAAGGCGGTGGGTTTCTGAGGAAGAGAAGACCATTTAAGAACCGTTCTACTCGCAGACGCACCCATAAACGATGGAGACGTTGAAGTAAACACATCATCTGTAACGAGATGGCCGCGAGAACAAGCTGCTATCAATCCTAATCACAACCTGTTCACGATTCCACCTAAGGATCTTTCTACTGCCAGTTACAGGTACGTCAAAGTACCACCTCAGACAGCGAGTATTACTCCGATTCACGTTTACATAGAAAAACAATCGGATTTCATTGATCTGGAGCGGAGTTTTGCGGAATTGAATTTGGGATTCAAGACGACGGGAAATGCTAACCTCACTTCACACAATGACACTGTGAATCGCATGACTACTCCAGCCAATAACCTGGCGCACACACTCTTCAAACAAGTCAATTTCCAAGCTAATGGCACCCTTCTCACAGAACAAGTGGACATGTACCATCTCAAAGCCTACATACAGACGGTGTTGAATTACGACAGAGATGATGGAGAGACCATTCTTCTACCCACAGGTTGGAGGGATGAAATCGATTCGCCCGTGACGATCGGCAAACAAAACTTGCCCCGAGAACCAAGTAAAATACCAGTAACGACTTCCACGTTTAACTGCATGGAATTGTCCATAATTCTGATTGCCCGATTGCCTGATTGTCTGTTTACTTGTATGATTAGCTATTTGTAGGCTGGCTGTGACTGGTAACGAGTACTTTACTTTGTTTTGGCGGACCTCATTTGAAAACCGTTTTAATATCATTAAGTAAAGATCATTTAGTTCCCAGACCAGGGGAGTAAATATAGCAGAATCCAAAAGATGGTTTTATACCTGTCAAGCTGATCGGTCAATATTTTCCAAGTTTCAGATGCCGGGGAACATTTTTGCAGGTTTGTTCTGTTAATGAACAGTTTGAAAAATTCAGAAGACAAGTATGATAGATAGTGATGGACCAAAAAGTAACATATTTCCTGTAAAATTCAGAAACGACAATTTGGGTAAACATTGTATGAAAACCAGATCCCCATGCTACTCCATACCTTACACAGAAAAACTGCCTCAACTTGTCCGAGTAATCATCTGGTTATGAGCCTTCAAAGAAGAAAACTTAAACTCATGAAAGAACTTGTAACTGTTTAAGTAACTTGTGTGTACCTTTCTGAACTTCAGTTGTGGTACTATAATTTCTGCTTAAGCACTTCAAAAAATTTATCAAAATATAATCAAAAGTTAAGTGGGGCAAAATACAATGGAGGTCATTCATTTGTCATTATTATTTTTGGTCGTTAAAGGTGAACCATTCCAAATAAGATCATAGCCGACCGAGTTGCAAGATAAAAAAGACTGGTTAGAGGTCAACAACATCTAGGCATTCCACGCAAAATTTGACACAGTCGACAAAATAATTTGCAGTAATATCAAAGTAATTATGCCGACAAAAGCGAGATCACTTTTGAAGAGGAAGACCATTTAATCCTGTATCATTATATCTTTCGGATCAAAATGGCGGGCTTTTTGTTACGATATGTACAATTTGATTGACAGCTTACCTTACCTCCGCAATAGCCGTTAACAATGGCTTGTAATTATAGGCGTTTAGTGTTAACTTGTAAAACTCCCTGAAGAAGTTTACGACAGTTAGACGAAACGCGTCAGAGAATAAACTACTGTTCGCACAGCGCTGCTAACTAGTTTAGTTTTAAATTTTTTACATATTGTTTAAAAAATTATTAAAAATTATTGAAAAAGATTTAATAAAAGTTTGAGTCGGAGCTATTCCTGTCAGCGGTGAAATACAGGAATGGCTCCAGTCTCTGGTCGTCCGCCTGAACTGACTAACTGAGTTTAGTCAGCGGAGCTAATCAGCAGATGACTTTCTCATCGCCGGAATATTGCTGTATGACCTCGCTGAACAAGAAAGGCTGCTTTCCCTTCGCTAGGTAAGTAACCATTTCTTGTTTGACACATCGGTGTTTTCACTCGCATTGATATTTCATTGTTCCACTTCGAGACACGCGGTTAACAATACTCACGAAGAAGGAGTTAAGATATAACTTATTAACTTTTACTATTTTTATCATCCAATTACAGATCGGAGCCGTTCCTGTATTTAGTCGCTAATGTTTCTTGTAGTATAGAGCAACACGAAACATGGTGTCAGGAGTAAAGTTATACCGTGCTCGTAAGTTAAATTCAAGTTAAATTACTTCGAAAAGCAAGCGAAGATGTCGGATATTGAATCAGAAATTCCTCCCACACCGAGTGCGAGTACCGCTGCCGTTGTGAGTCAAGCACGTGGTCCCCGATTCGTGCCGTCGAATTTTCCAGTGCCTCAAGTAATGGTCTGCAAGGGGGATAAAGCGTCTAATTGGGAGTTCTTCCGACAACAGTACGAAGATTACGAAATTGCCACGGAACTCTGTCAGCGGCAAATGTCAGTTCGCCTGGCTTCCCTTCGTTCGATTATGGGAAAAGAATGTTTACAAATTTTAAGAAATTTGAGCTTGACCGCCGAACAACAAGCAACCGTGAAAGGATGTTTGGATGGTTTGGAAGCGCACTTTAAGCCTCAGCGAAATGTTGTGTATGAAAGATACGTGTTCAACAGCTGTGTACAAAGTGTAGAAGAAAGTGTGGACGTCTAAGTCAATCGACTTCGAAAACTCGCTTCATCTTGTGAATTTGGCGCGTTAACTGACGAATTAATTCGCGATCGGCTTGTCATTGGAGTGAAAGATAGGGATTTGAAAGGCAGACTACTCAGGCAGAAAGGTTTGTCGTTGCAAAAAGCCATAGAAATGTGTAAATCAAACGAAATTACGAAGCAGCAATTGAAGAGCCTGGAAAACGAAGAAAAGAAACCTCATGAAGAAGTCAACATGTGTAAACAAAGTGGCCGCCGCTCGTCAAGAACAACAAAGAAACCGCCCGCACAAGACTTGAAAAAGAAAACACCCGACTTCAAAACCAAACCCGAGAAAGGAAACTCGAAGCGAAAATGCAAGTATTGTGGTAAACAGATGCACAACAAGAGGCAAGATTGTCCTGCTTTCGGCTCAACGTGCCACAAGTGCAAGAAAAGCAACCATTTCGCGTCGGTCTGTAATTGAACGCGACGAGATCAAGTTAATACTGTCGAAGATGAAAACGACTCGGATTCTGATCTCTCAGTTCTCACAGTGGATGTAGTCTCCGCAATCGCCGGTAAAGGTAAACAAGTCCTTGCCAAGTTAACATTCTGCATTCAAGACAAATACAAGACGTCTATGGAGTGCCAACTAGACACCGGTGCCTCGTGCAACGTGATCAGTCATCGAGATCTGTCTATTCTGTTGCAGAACGGATCACCTCCACTTAACCACAGTTCAGTCAAGCTTAGATTGTTTGATGGATCAATCATGCGCACCCTGGGAGAAACACACCTAACTGCAGAACATGAAGGAAAATGCCACACCCTAAAGTTTCAAGTGGTTGACTGCACAAACAAACCTTTGCTATATCTGCTGAAGCCTGTGAGCGAATGGGTCTTCTGAAGTTCAACTTCACCCCTCCGGAACGTGTGAACATGGTGGAAAATATGGCAGACCTCCCTCTTACAAAGGAAAAGATCTTAAGCAATTACAAAGATGTTTTTGATGGCTTAGGACACATAGGTAACTCCTCGTTGGTGACAGTCGACAACATAGAACCAATCCAACACACACCCAGACGTGTACCAGTCGCGCTTCGCGACGAGGTAAAAGACAAGCTGTCAGACCTGGAGAAGAGAGGCATCATTCAGAAGGTAACTCAACCTACGGAATGGATTAGTAGCATGGTGGTTGTAGCAAAACCGGGCAAAATAAAGATATGCTTGGATCCTAGAGACTTGAACAAAGCCTTGAAACGCCCCAAGTACCAGATGCCAACACTGGTGGAACTTCTTCCCAAACTAGGAAAAGCACAGGTATTCTCCACGCTTGATGCGAAAGATGGATTTTATCAGATCGCCCTGGACAAAGAAAGTAACATGAAAACAGCATTTTGAACCCCGTATGGACGATACCGTTACAAACGAATGCCTTTTGGGATCAGCGTAGCACCCGAAGAGTTCGAGTGTAAGCTTCAAGAAAGGTTAGCTGACATTCCTGGAGTGGTCGTGGTACGTGATGATATCTTAGTCATGGGATACGGAGACAGTCAAGAGGAAGCAATGAAAGACCATGATGACAACTTGGTAAAACTTCTTTAGCGAGCGAGACAAGCAAATCTGAAGCTAAACAAGTCCAAGATGAATCTGAGAAAGCCTGAAGTATCATTTATGGGCCATGTCATCACAAGCAAAGGTCTAAAACCAGATCCAAAGAAGGTGAAAGCGGTGGAAGAAATGCCCAGACCTACAAGTAAGAAGGAATTGTCAAGTCTTCTTGGTTTTGTGAACTACTTATCCAAGTTTCTACCCCGACTTGCCGAAGTAGCCAAGCCACTACGAGAACTCACATCCAAAGAAGCAAGATTTCTCTGGTCACCGCAACACGAAACTGCCTTCTCTGACGTCAAGCAGCTTGTGGTCAACCATCCTGTACTAAAATTTTATGACCCTCTAGCTGAGGTGACCTTGCAGTGTGACGCCAGCGAATACGGATTAGGTGCCACTCTCCTTCAAGATGGCCAACCTGTAGCATTTGCATCTAGCACTTTGTCACCCACTGAAAGGAACTATGTTCAAATAGAGAAAGAGTGTCTAGCGATCGTTTTTGGATGCCAACGCTTTGACCAGTACCTTGCAAGAAAGGACAAAATCACTGTTGAATCAGATCACAAACCGTTACAAGCCATTTTTCTGAAGCCTATTCATGCAGCACCGTGCAAACTCCAAAGGATGCTCTTACGTCTATTGCGATACAACCTTGCGGTACAGTACAAGAAAGGAAGTCAAATGTACTTGGCTGATCATCTCTCAAGAGCTCCAGTAGTTGAGAGAAAAGAAGCAGATGAGCTAGATGAATTCCAAGTGTTTGCTTTGGAAGTAGAGAACCTCAACCCCTTCGATGCGATCAAGTTCTCCCTTGGGAGACTTGAACAGTTGCAAACATGCACAGCCCAAGACCCAGTTCTACTGACACTGAAGACAACTGTCATTACTGGATGGCCAGAATTAAAAGGGCAAGTGCCCATCCCTATCAGAGATTACTGGCTCTATCGTGACAAAATCTCAGTACACAATCGAGTGCTGTTCAAGAACCACAGAGTTATCATACCAAAGCTTCTGAGAGAAGAAATCATGTCAAGGATCCACTCAAGTCATTTGGGTATAGAGTGCTGTCTGAGGAAAGCAAGAGATGTGGTATTTTGGCAGGGGATGAACAGTCAGATCAAAGAAATCGTGTCCAACTGCCATGTCTGTGCAGAATTCCAAGCACGTAATCCAAGACAACCCTTACAGACACATGAGATTCCTGAAAGACCATGGAGCAGATTCGCAGCCGACCTCTTCATTCTTCATGGCAAGAGTTACATTGCTCTAGTGGATTACTTCTCTGACTTCATCGAAGTAGCCGAATTACCTGACAAAACATCAAGTTCAGTGATACAGTTCTTAAAGGAACAATACAGTCGCCAACTTTTTGTTCATTTTTAATGTGTATTGCTGCAGTTGCATATTTAATTTTTTTTTAATTTCAAGTATCAAGTAATACAAAACTTTGATAATCATTTTATTAACAGGTCTTTTAGCATTTGCCATGGAGAGTCAGGATATTGCTGCAGTATTTGGAGAATAAAACTCTACCTTGGTAAGTCAGTATTACGACTTTAAAGAGTGACCAGCATCTAATTTCTCCTTACAATATCTCGCCTGAATCAAACATAAAGGCTATGAGAACAAAGGAAATTATCAGCAAATTAAGAAGCTTTTGACATCTTGTTAAGTAAATTCTCCAAGTCAACAACTAAAGAAATGTATATAGAACAGTATGGAGAATATGCATACTAATGTCAGGATGTAAAGGGGTTTTTAAAATATTGCACCTTAACTTTGTGTTTAACAGCATTTGTTTTCCAGTCAGAGTGTATAGTTGGGTTTTGAGTGTCTTCAGTCATTGCAATTTTTGTTTTGAACACCTTGTTTAAACTATAAGCTGAGGATTAAATGTTGAATTTCACACATTTAGGTTCCCTGTATGCTGCAGCAGCTGCACATTTTAAAGGACTTGTCAGACCTTACACAGCCCCCCGTGACAGACCTGTTAAACAGGATTATCCTGAAAGCAAAGATAAACAAGAACAAGAGCGAGAACAGTAACAGTATGTTTTAACATGGTAAAGAAAGTGAATCTTGCTGAGCCAGGACCATCATTCACAGTGCCACAGAATGGTGAAACATTTGGTTTGTGTAATGGAGGAGTGGAAGAAGCAAAGTGAGTTGAATCTTCTAACAACATCAAGTTAATCTACATGTAAGTGTCTATTCAAACTGAGTGGTATGACTGGTTTGCAATATAAAACACCTCAAAATCTTCTAGAGTTCTTTCAGTCAACTTTTACCTTTATAAATGAGTTTTGATAAAATGATTGGTATTATCATATATTCTAGCATACATTTCATACATTTCCAGCCAAAAAAAAAGTATATTTTGAGTTTCCAACAGCAAACTGACTCAAATTTTGGTAAACATTTACCATATGTCCTTTCAGAGGACTTTTTGTGTGAAACTCCGGGAGCAGGCCAGCATGTCACAGAATGGAAGATTTTGATCAGGAATAAAATGATCACTTAAACAATTGTTATCAAGAACAAAACTATTAAATGATCATCTATGAAAGTTTGACACCGAAAACTCTGTTTTAAGCCAGTTTCTTCTGAATGGACGTAATGGAATAACAAGAGTGAAATTCTCTGGCAGGTGCTTTACCGAGGCAGCAACCTTCTTCAAATCTTATTGAAAGCACTTCAAGGATAAGAATAAGTTCCAATATGTACAATTGATATGACAAAAGTGAGATCTTTTGGATGGGGTCCTTGAAGCTTTCAATGGAATAAACACTAGATATCAGTAAGTGCAAATAGGGCCTTTGAGAGTTGGAGTTTATTTTTTTGTGCTTCAAAATTCCACTCTTGTGAAAAATGTTGGAAAGCTGCACTTGATGTTTTTTTTTACCCTCTGACTCCCAAAATCAGATTGTAATTCTCCCCTATATTTGCTACATCTTTGACATGTAAATTAGTTATGAGAATTTGGTGTTTAGATCAAGATAACAACTTCTGCCCGATAAGTTTGTGTATTCTTATTAGCTGTTAAGTGAATAATGTATGTATATTATTGAGAGAAGTTACATGTTGATCACTTCTGGGAATTTAAGGGTAGCAAGTTTCACTTTCAATTTTGAACAAGAGGGATTTGATAGTATATCTAGGTGGTTACAATAACATGGATTGAGAAGTGTCCTTCCTCAAGCACTTCAGTATTTTTGTTCTTATTATCATATGTTTTTCTTCTTTTATGTCCGGGGGAGAGAGGGGAATAAGGGGAAGGAGGAAGTATGCCAAATAGGTTTGCCCTGTACAAGCTAACTCAGTTTCCTTAAAATTTGGAAATATTTTCCTTTTGTTTCAGGTAAAAGTTGTCTACAAGCAAAACATCCATTACTAGTTAAAACAAGCAAGGCCTTCCATTCCTCTGGAAATGTAATTTGTGCACCTATGGGAGGGTACCACATAGTCCCTATGTCCTTTTCCCTCTCCCCCCTGATTCTTGGCATGCAGCAGAGACTAATTCTGCAGTATCTGACTCCCTTAGGGGAATATCAGGAGGTATGTGTTGTAATTAGGCACTTGAGCATTTAATTATATATGAAGAACAGAGAGTCTCTCCACTGAAGTATGTGGGAAGTTTGTGGGAAAAGGGCTCTGAATCAAGGATAAATTAGAAATGTCACATAACTTGAAAATTTTGAGTTTGGACTGTTTTAACTAGTCATGCAAGAGCAAGAAATATCTTTTGGAGGAAGGGACATACATTGGCCTTGGTCAGAAGATAACGCACTCGAATCAAGAATTTTTGATCATCTGATGCGCTTTAACTGAACGTGCGCGAGCAAGAAATACTTTTTGGATGACAGGACATAAATTGGCCTTGGTCAGAAGATAATGCTTAGGGTTTTAACTAATTGGCGTGAGCAAGAAATATTTGTTGGATGAAGGGACATGCATTGGTCTTGGTCAAAAGTTAATGCACTCAGCTCTGAATTAAGAGGTTCTATTTGAGCCGTAGCAACTTTTATCAGTTCCTATGGCAACTAAAACAGTCGTAGCGTAGCCTGGAGCATTGCTTGGCTATTAATTTATCTTGACACATTTTTCTTTGAACATTTCAATTCAGCTGTTGCCGACAGTGTTTGAATCTAAAGCCCTGGATCTTGTAATGCACTACATTGCATTTAAAGGCCAGGTGGACCTACAACTAGTCTTTGAAGCCCTCAAGGTAGGAAGGAGGCAGTAACGTCATGTTTTGTGTTGTACATCTAGAATTTCATGCAGTTACGGTTGGTTTTCACCCTCGCCGGTGTACTTACAAAAAGCGTACAGCGATACGATCTTGTGAAAATCAAACCGATAGAATCAGAAGCAAAATACTGATGCCTCTTATGACTCCTTCGCTAATGATATGTGAAAAATAAATTGTTGGAGTTTTGAGCCATCGGTTAACTCAGTTAAGAACTGGCATTGCCTGTGATTCCGACAATCGAGTTTTCACTGGATCATAAGCGTTGGAATTCATAGCGGAATCGGAAGAAAAGAAATTGTTCGCAATATTCCAACTCCTATTTCGTCAAGCTTTTGGCTCCACTTACGACTCCGACTCTCGATTTTCTCTGGGTCGCTGGCACTCCTACGACTAATAAACAATTCGATTCCAATTCTGTCTTTTGTGTAAACGAACCTTTAGACACTCTACCACATTCATCCCTCTTGAAAAGCACTACTTTAACTCTTCAACTCCCAGATCAAATTTGTTATTCTCCTTACTGTCAACCATAGAATTCTTATAATGCTAGTTCGGATAACTTAGTAGTAGATCAATTAATCCTGCCCGAAGTGATAATTTTCTCTATTCTCATCACTTATCTGGTTGATATTGTATTGATATTGTAAGGAGAAATTCTGTCTTGGTCACTCGTGTAAGTTAAAGGTTAAGACAATAATGCATTGTACGGACTGAGATCTGACAAAAAAAGCCGCAGAATTTCAAAGCTATTTCCTTTTATTGTCGTTTTAGTATTTGGCATCCCTTCTTTGTCATAAAAAGTTTGCCACAGAATTTGTGACCCATAACGGAGTCCAGCGGTTACTAGAAGTGCCACGCCCATCGGTGGCTGCAACAGGATGTTCTATGTGTTTGTATTATCTCGCTTACAATGAGGACGCCATGGAGAGGGTAAGAGATTTTTCCATTTTAGGGTTTTTCCAGGTTTCCTGATTTGTAGTTGTAAGAAATGCATTATTTAGTGCAGATTTAACTTACCAATGATTTGTGAGTTATGAGCAGACCAGTTTTTTCTAAAAGAAAGAGGTAACGAGTATCATTCCGTTAAACATGAAATAACAATGAATAACACATCTCTGCTTATTTTTCATCAAATCGTTTTAAATATTTACGCAGAAGATATTGTTTTTGTCTGTTTGTCTGTCAGCTTGTTTTTGTTTGTTTTTTTGTTTTTTCTGCAGTTTTGTCTCAGGTAGGCTAGCAGCTTCTACTCATCTTGTTCAATTTATGTTGATGAGTGACTGTTCTCTTTCAGGCAGCATCCCTGTCTCACAGCAGTGTAATGGAGAACTGTCAGTTGATGTTAGAGTATGCTCCAACAACACTGCGCTGGGAACCTGTTGAGGTAATAACTGAAAAATAACGCAAAAAAAAAAAGCGTCTTGTGGTCGTCGTTGATTATTTCGTAGAGGCGTAACTTGGTTTATTAAGTGGAGAGCACATAGTAGCACTGAAACTCCTCTATTGAGTATTAAAGTATCTTTCTCAAGGACACGATAGAATGTTCCCTGTCAGGGCTCCGACTTCGAACTCGTACGTTATGAAACCCCTCGATGGACACCATAACACCTACTTACATTGCTTTGTTGTTGTTTTTATTTTCTTCGGTTTTACTATTATTATTATTATTATTATTGTTATTATTATAATCGTCATAATTATTATTATTAGTATCATTATATTCATAATTCTCCTAGTTTACATATACATTTCAATCCATTAGATACGTTTCGCTCTCAGGAATAGAGTGGAGAAGTCATTTCTTATATTTGTTTGTTTGTTCGTTTCTTGTCTTTCTTTGTTTTTTAATTTCATCAACCAATGCTCATAAGCACAGACTCGCTTGTACAAATCGCTCTGTTGCCTCAAGACTGGTTCATTAGCCCTTATGTCCTTTCTGTGGACTTTTTGTTTGGATATTCCATGAAGTTGTCGAGTATGAAAATCTTTGCTACCCAAGCGGCTGGAATTCTAATCGGATCTTGCCGATTTACCCATAACTAGTGTAAACTGGCTTCTGTCTGTGGGCTCTACAGTTTCAGAATGCATACGTTTTCTCATGTTTATTAGAGATCTGTGGCAAACCACGATGGCTTAAAACGAGAACGTCACTTGAAACGTGAAATCACCAAAATTTGCTTTGTCTGAGAACGGAAATCCTGACGGCATAAGAGTAAAATTTAAAATTTGGAACTCAACCCTGCTCACATATGTTATGCTGAGGTTGTGGTCTGGCACCGAAGGGACGGTAAACACATCCAGCCATTCGCAAAATCCGAACCAGAAATAAAAATTCATTAATTTAGTCGACGTCTCCCTCGGCGTTTCATTCCTGACTGCTCAAGTTCGCTATTATTTAACATGTTTTCCTTCCATCCCAAAGGTGATGAACAGACTTCAAGGCTTCACCCTGCTTAAGTTGATCTCCCTATCGTCAGACTGGGCATTGACAAATAATAGTACGTCATTGGAAAGGTCTGCCTTTAGTGTTGGTCAGCGGCTACTCGCACGATCGTACGTAGGAGACACGTTTTTGTAGTCCGCCATGTTGATTGCACTAATTACGAATAAAAGAAGTTGTGTTATTAGTATTGGCCGCTTGACTGTAGGACTGTGCTACCGGAATTGGAAATTCTCGGAAATCGTTTCAACTCAAGGAATTGATGTTTTTGATAATTCAAAAATCCATATCGTATCAGAACATTAGTTGTAGCGATTTTCTACTGCCCTCTAAAAGATACAGGTAGCCTTTTAGTATTATTGACTTAAGATTTTTCTTAATTTTTCTCACTGTATTGTAAATGCCATTTTTCGAGGCCTGTCCACTGCTCTATGTTTAAATGATCGATGGCTAATCGTTCCATATTGAATGGAAATTAATTGTTGTTACTGGCATATTTTGCTCTACTTGTGAACTCTGAGTATCTCTACAGACATTTTTTTAAATTGAAAGCGTATAAGCAGCTTGTTAATCCTCTCCATTCGTGTTCCTTTGCTCTCATTCAAGAGCGGACGCCATCCGATTAGCGGCCGACGTGACCCGCCTTGCTTTAGAGATGCTGTTTGTGTTGACAGTCGGTCCTAAGGCTCAGATGGCGCTGTGTGAAGAAGTGCAACTTCCTTCAGGCGAACAACAGAAAGGAATGAGGTATGATTTACGGAAAAATAATTAACTTAGACGTGAACTAACACTCGAAAATTCCCACCAAAAGTCCTTGGTGATCACCATAAGGAGTAGTAATGTTCTTAGTCGGTTTATTTTAATGACCCGTGATAACATTTGGTAACGAGAGGTTAGAAGGCTTATATACTCTCTATTTAGTCAGCTTAAGAAATCTTTTTTTCCAGGCTTCTGCTGCGTTGCGCTGAAGGGAGTTTACTTAACGACTCTGAGGTGTAGAAAGCCGCTCTGCACGTCATTTGTAACTGTGTGTGCGGTCCTCGAGTCAGGGTAAGTAGCTAGTGCACATTTTGATTGAGTTCCCTCTCTCCCGCATGAGTTCCTCAAAGTTTTCTCGCGCAAAAAAAAAAAACAACAACAACAAAAACAAACAAGCAAAAACAAATAAGAATCAGAGTTACAGGCGTAGTTTGTTGGGTAGAGCAGGCGAGAATTCTTCATTTTGAAACTGACTTGGTAATGATAAAGTTGCGCAAAGTTGAGTCAATATCGGAGTCAACACAATAATCTTCGCTTACCTCTGCACGGTTCCTCAACCCCCCCTCCCTCCCCTCCCTCAACGCGTTTCTCCTCCCAGTCTTAGGCCAATTAGAGTTCATGAAAAAATTTCTTCTCAAACCTTAGGAATTTAAAAGTACTCAGTGTTTAAAGCTTTAAGCTACCAGGCTGAGTGCATTGTTCCTTTTGTTCCAGTTTTCGGTTCAACTATGATTCTGGCCTGATTTTTTTTTTCTCATTTTTTATTTTTTTTCGACTGCTTAAGTAGTGTTTGGCGTCACCGCGATGATTACTCTTGTCTTCATTGTTTCCATATTAGCGGAGCTGTTGCAAAACTCCAGTCGAAATCCAGGCTGGCTTTCAAAAGCAGCGACGACATCTTATCCAAGATGTGGGGATGTGTCAGGGCCAGTAATGGCATCAAGGTTCTGCTTCCTTACTGATGGTGAAAACGCCATTGGTTGATGCAGACTGTATTCGTGCTCGGGCTTGTAAAGCGTTATGTGGTTTATCGAGGAGCGACAAGATTAGACAAGTCATTGGAAAACTACAGCTGTTTAACAGCGGCCAGTTAAAAAGTGAATATTGCACAGCGCGGTGCTTTTTTCACGCTTGTCCAATAATGTATATTATACAGCTGGGATTGCTCGTTGGCAAGATGAAGCGAGTCCTGTGTTCTGATAGGCTACCCGAGCTGTTATCCGCTTGAGATATCACGCTTTTATCTCGCGCAAGATAAAAAATTGCGTGAATGAAAGTGATCCTCGCAGTAGAGTGCACTACTTAGGCAGTAGTGAAAATAAGGCCTGAAAAAAATTCAGGCCTGTACGGGATTTGAACCCATGACCTCTGCGATACCGGTGCAGCGCTCTACCAACTGAGCTAACAAGCCAACTGGGAGCTGGTCATGAAGTTGGTTTTAAATAAACCCGTGAAGTGACTTTATATGTATATGACTTTCATATATTCTTAACCATTTATAAAAAATTGCGTTGCGAAGACTTACAAAGTTTGTAATGTTTAGCCAACGTCGGCAAAGAAGTCGTAAAAAGCGACAGAAGAGAGTCAAAACACTTTGTCAAATGTAAAACGAGCACTCACCATCACAGTTGGCTTTCTTTTCCAGCGCTTAAGAGAAAACAAGTCATGTCAAGTCAAGTAAGTCCTTCTTAAGCAACTTTAATCAGTCAAGGGCTTTTGTCTGGTTCAAGACTCTTCGTCTCAGTCCATATAAACGCCAAAAAGAGCTCGCCAAATATCCAGCTATCTTTACCTCACGCTCGGTAAAAAAACGCATATTTACAGCCATGTTGACCTTCTAAAACATCATTTAGTTTCTTTCATTTACGTTGACTCGATGTCGTTTGTCTTGAATTTGTTGACAGTTTTGATGTGAGAGCCGATCATTGAGGATAATGCTTCTGACCACGCCCTTTTCTGCAAATATGCTGCCGAGCTACTTGAAAGAGTCACTGGTAAATCCCTGGCTACGTCCACTGCAGTCCCGTCCCTGTCTAGAATAAACAAGGTATGAACTTGAAATTGAAACAAGCTGTCGTCTCACACAGGGGAGGGTGGAGACCTTCAACAGCGTCTTTACTCGACAGTTTACTAATCATTAACTTTCGTTTGAACGGCAAACGTACGGAAAAGTCTAATTTCGATGATTAAAGTTTTGCCTAAATAATGAACAATCGATGATTTTGATTTGAAGAATTTGTGAGAATCTACTATTTTGTATTTCTTGTTTAAATATGCAAAGTCATCGAAACTGCTTTCAGGCTTTCTCTGTTTTTCGGAGGAGGGGAGGAGGGACATCCTTTCCCTGCCGTCCCCTCCTAAAAAGAAACATTCGATCTTAGGTAAGATGGTCACACTATCGGTTTTCATCTAAATACTTTTAGATTAAGAGGTGCTTTCTAGAGCATTATAAGAACAGCCTAGCAAGAAATTATATATAAATTGAACAGTTTTAGAGTTTTAATTGTCCTTTTACTTCTCTTACCCAATAGCTTCTCTGGGGTAGGTTTTCTTACTTATTTCGACGTTCTCTTAAGTAGGACACTTTTTCAAACCCTGTACAGCCCAACAACTAAATATCAGCCTTTACTTTCTTAGGCTAATGTTGTTGCGCAGACTCATATTTCATATCCGGCAAAAGAGCTTTTACAACTGGTTCACAGTCACCTCACAACCCAAGGTTTGTTGTGGAACGTCGTGGAGCGTTAAGAGAAAATCAGGTAAAGAGGCGGAATCACAAGCAGAAGAATTTCCCTTTAAACCTATTTACTGGGATACCCGTGGTAGCCCAGTCATGAAATGCCTTTGTCTTTTTGTCGTCTTTTTTTTTTTTTTTTTTTTCCTCCGCCACAAAATGGAAAAATTGTGCAATAGTACCCAGAGGTCATTGGGCCCTCAACACCATGACAACTAACTGTGATCCAATGAGGTGTTCACATGCTGATCACGCGTGCTATCTTGATGATGATTGACGTTGTCATGCACGGACAGGGCCGGGTCACATGACGAACAAGAGATTTTTGTCCATAAAACTCTTTTGTCAGTCGTTTTGTATTTCAACGTGTTTGGATTGCGATCATCTGGAGCATTATGGCGCAAACGCTCAAAATACTTACAGACGCATACACAAGTCGTATTGTTCGCGGCCAATCCACACAAAAAGATGTTATTGAGCGGTAATTTTGGAACGGACTCAATCGCGAACGCTTGAAAGCCATGAAAGCATTGAATGCCTTGTATGTCTTGTATGCCAAGTATGCCAATGTCTTAGTTGAAAACGTAAACTCGTTGTAAAAAGCAAAATCTGAAATCTGAAACCAAACTGCATATACTCTATGCAATCTATTGAACAACACTACTACCGTGAGACTGAAGAACAAAATTAAAAATGGATGGAAACTGCTTGTGAAGAAAGACGCCATGTTGGATTCACTTGATGCCAGGGAACGTAGCTACGATAACAGTGCGAATGGTATTAATTTCACGATCAGAAAGGTGAATCTTATGTTTGTTTTCATTGTAGTTGTATGGATATTCTTTTTTAATAAATACATGATCCAAAATCCCTTTTTTTTGTGTATAATGTTATTATGTTAAGTATTGTTTACGCAATTGTCTTGTCACAGGCGGCCCAAGGTCACGTCTCGATAAAGAGCCAACGATTAATTCACGAACGCGTCACGCGTTGTGTGACTTAGAGTAAGTTATGCTAGGAACCGTTGAAAATTTGAACACGTTATAAGGAATAGTATAGGGAATGAAATATGGTCGATTTACAATGATAAATATTTCGAAATATGAAGATTTTTCTCGTAAAATCAATAAAACCTACTCATACCCTGTGTATCCGTTGTAGTTTCTGGCGATTGTTGCCGTTTTAAGCTTGCCTTACCATCAATATTATTCACGTCATCTACTTTTATTACATTGGTAAAATCTGTACAGACATCACACTAACCAACTCGCGCGCAAAGTAAGAAGACTTTGTTGAAGGCTTGAAATTATATTACGATCGATTTTCATCAAGAAATGGGCCAGGAATTTTCCACAATACTGCAAATAATCGTGAAGGCTGATCGCGGAAAAGCGATTGCGTGACGCTCGGTAAGCTGTAAGATGACATGTTATTATATACCAGACGTAAAAACTCTTCAGTTTCTCAGTCTGCATTTTGTACCCACTCTGCAGTCTATATTTTGTATCCAGTCTGCAGTCTGCTGTCTGCATTTTGTACTAATTCGACATTTTCATTCTTTCCCGCGTTAATAATCTTCTTTCCTTTTTTAAGAATGTAGACCACTTACAATGTTTCAAGTAATCTACCCACCCTACAAAAAAATAACTCTTGCATGCATAGCATGCCTATGTTTTGAGACAGGTGTATGCCCTTGGCCAGACTTGAGCTCACTATTTCAGTATACTAGTCCGACACACGTAGTATTACTACACTTGATTCCACGGATCCAGTACCATCCAGGTATCCCAGTTACCCTGCTCACAGGGTCTAGTTTTAGATCACACCCCGCTTCATAACACACTCTTGAAATTTAGAAACGAAAGTCCCAAGTCATCCGACAGTCCAACAATTATGCAGAGCTGGATTATTTCTATAATTTTATAGGAATGATCTTTGTTGTA
Source organism: Pocillopora verrucosa (assembly GCF_036669915.1). Lineage (NCBI taxonomy): Eukaryota > Metazoa > Cnidaria > Anthozoa > Scleractinia > Pocilloporidae > Pocillopora > Pocillopora verrucosa. Next base: position 7,311,069 of record NC_089322.1, on the reverse strand, counting down.
AGGCCTAAATAGGGAATCCGGTTTGTAAACTAAGTCTCTGCTTCATATTTTGATTGAGTGTCGTAAAGCAATCAAAACAACCAATCAGAACGAAGAAAAATATCACGTGGAGCCATTGACGGAATCTAAAGTAAAAATTAGCAACCTTCTGAAGCGCGGCGACAAAATCGCAACTGGTTTTAGTTTTGAATCTGATTGGTTAAGAAGGTGGCGTGAGTTGTCTAGATCAATTACAGCCCTTAGCAGAGCAAAGGCGAAGCGTCCCAGATTACTTTGGACACTCGAATTAAATTTGTTCTAGTCTTGAGGGTGTTTGGCTCATTTGTTAATCAAAGGTGTGGTTGTTTTGGACTAGGACTTCATGAGACTGCAGAGGTTTTACGGAGAGAAGCCAATCTACCTGACCCAAAACCTGAATCAAATCTGCTTTACACTCCTACTAATAGGAAAGTATGTGTTGCATGTTGTCGTTGTTAAGAGCTAATGTCAGTATGCATCAGGCAAACAGCGGCAAGTCACCCAAAATTTGCTTTCACTCCTACTTTCATATTTTGTAGCCCAATATGTTCTAATAATTGTGGTGTAATTTCTTTATAAAAATTTATTTTAGTTTTCGAGAAATGATTTTTTTCGTTCGACCGCTCAAATATGCAAATTTCCACTGTGAATATTACCCGAATTGTGTGACCTCATGTAAAGAATATACCAGACCTACGGTATTTCTGTCAACATAATCCTTTGTTTTATCATCTATGATTAATCCCCTGTCATTATTGAAGCTGGCAAAGAAATATTTATTTTTTGGTGAATGTTTTTGTCTGACATACTTTTCCTATGTCTAAAAGTAGCATCAAAACAAAGACAGTTTTAACAATGACCGATATGACACAATCGAATGCCAGGGAACGTAGCTACGTGGCAACCGGTATGAACTCGTTCTTGAACAAAGCTCATTCGGATATCATTCAAAGGCCCCTAAAAATTTTTATTCCCAGAGCATCACGCTTTGCTCGCCTGTCTGAATACTCTAAATTTCAATAGCGTTGAAGCAACAACCCGCTTCTAACTGCTTCGCTGCCGCTGAAACAACGATTAGTGACCAAAAAAAGCACATGTTCTAATATTTTCAATTCAACATAAACAAAAATCCTTATACATGCTAAATATTCATTTGTGTCGGTATCAATTATTTCGTGACTATCTCATGATATAAATGGGGGAGGGGAAAGCACAACGCAAAACCTGGGCTCCTGTCAAAAAGTAACACCCAGGCGCAATATAATAATCGAAACGGCTAATGAAATCATAACTAAACAAGATAAGGGTGCTACGTTAGACTTTTTTACAAATTGTAGTGATTTTTGCCAGTTAGCAGTGGCGACAAGTAGGCACATCATGTATATTTCATAATCGCTATCAAGTAAATTTTGCCGGACTTTGAGTTCGTCTCAAGATAGAACAACGCAAATACACAAGGAAATTTTTACAGTAACTTTATAACCATCCTTTTGTCTTTTAAAAGCTCTAAGCTCAGTAGATTCTGTCATAAAAAAGTATGTCGGAAAAAAATATTCACCAAAAAATAAATATTTCTTTGCCAGCTTCAATAATGACAGGGGATTAAGGTTAGGTGATAAAACAAAGGATTATGTTGACAGAAATGCCGGATGTCGAGTGGATTCGTTACATGAAGTCACACAACTCGGGTACAAAAAAACTACACCACAATTATTAGAACATATTGGGCTACAAAATATGCAAGTTGGATTGAAAACGAATTTTGGGCGACTTACCACTATTTCAAATTTGTCCGATGGATGTTGACATCCTCTCTTAAATTAAATTTCGTCTGCAGAAATTTCAAAATCCTGTCTAAACGATAAATACTTCCGAATAAGCATACTGAACAGTCAGATAGATAAAAACCGAAACCAAGGCAAAAACAAAAATTTTTGAGATCGACATCGGAGTCCCAACCGACCTTTTATTTCAATTTCATTTAAAGGACACTCCCCGTCTCAGAGAAAATTGTTGTCTTAGCCCAGCCTTGAACTGGGAGAGAAATCTGAAGTTTAGTATCATCCAATAATATTCAGTAAAACAAGATTGAGGGGCATATGAAACGTCATTTACATAAATTCTGAACAAAAAAAGTCATGGAACAACCGCTTGTGGCACTCCGGATTCCAGAGGGTCAGGGACTCAGAATTTGTGAGCACTAATTGTTTTCTATCAGATGGATTAATGATGAACTAAACCACTCCGGAATGCCATCGTCTATCTTGTCAAAGGCCTTGCTCATGTCAAGAAACACAACGAAGGACAGTAAGAAAACAACTGCCATTGCCTATTTCTCTGAAAATCATAGCACAGTACTTCTCACGATGAAAGTTGAAGCAATGGGTTAGGCAATGTTAGGGTTATATGTAAGTGCTCGTGGAAAAAACAAAATTGAAAAAAATGACCGAATGAGAATCCATTATTACATTGGCTCGACTGTGTTTCTCGAAAACGCCATCTATTGCTTGATTAAACTCGACATATTTGCTGACGTAGTGCACTAGGAAGGCACGATTAGTATCAACAATATTCAAACACAATACCACGAGACGCCAAAATGCCCGAAACTGTGGAGATAAAAAGTAAAAAACAATGCTTCCTTGGCACTTGGAATATCTGCCTTCGGCCAACTTCTGCACTAAGACTCATCACAATGGGGTCATTTATGTTTCAAACTACTAAAACACTTTTCTCAGACAATGATCACAAGCAGTGATGTGAAATGACAACACGCAAGACTGATCAGCTTAATACCGCCTATCTAATCAACAAATTGGAGTAGAGAACTCGGTTTATAACTCTCTTAAAATATGCTACTTCTGGTTGCCAAGCGAGCGTAAGCTGGGTATAGAAAAATATATACACTAATCAGAACTGACGCAGTGCAACTGAATTTTCGTCAATCTTACTCTTTGAAGGAGGCTAAATGTTATTTTAGTTTATGGTGTCCTTCAAATCTACAGTTAGATCCAGACCAGCAATTTGGCTACAATGAATGGAGTAGACAAAACGAGTTTAGCTTATATAAGTTTATTGAAGCATTTAGCGAGTGTTTTACAACAAATTAATTATTCTTAATTAGATTAAGAAATATTACTTATACTAGGAACAACACTCACAAATTTACGCAGCATTTCTGACTTGATCAGTTATAGAAATTATTTCAACAGCAATTTCGCTCTTTTTTTTGTTTTTTTTTGTCTCTATCAGCCTACAGTGAATAATAACAACAAAGCACTGACAAGTGCACCAAGTGAATAAACAGTAAACGAAGAAATGCAAAAGTGAAGTAAATAAACAAATTTTTCTTTCAAGGAAATTCCACGTTAACCTCCATTTATAAACTATGAAAATGGTTATCATCACTACTAAAGCATTACTAAAGTAAAAGTACGATAAAAACTGCATCTTAAAATCAAAAGTTATGAAATATTGAGGCTGCAGTTCTCGAAATCTAAACTACAAATTACCACAGAGTGTTGTGAGACTACAACCATGGAGGTTCAGCAATTATGCTTTTAAGCCTCAGTCCTGCACAAGAGGAGTTGCTTCAGATGACTACTCGTCTTCGTCATTTCCAGTTTCGTCCGTATCCGCAGCAGTAAGCTGATTACCATCATACTCTTGTACGCCAGCCTCTCCGTCAAGAAGGTCTACAGCATCACTTTGGTTGTCCATATAGTTTCCAAGATCGTCTTGTTCATCCTTCGTGTACTCTAGTTGGCAAGTCTCAGGTTCTTCTTCTACTGCCTCCTTTTCAGATTGAACTGCTACAGCACCTTCATAACCAACGTTATTTTCAGGTTCACTTGTTACACCTTCTCCGTCATCAATTTGAATATCTGGAGGGAAGACGGAATCACTGTGGCCTTCTTTTTCGATCAGGGGATTGTATTCTAAAGAATCAAGATCCTCTACTTTGATTCCGAGAGGGAAAGCTGTAGCACCATCGTCAATTCCAACCATAGAGGGATGTGCCGTAGCACCGTGCTTACCCATTTCACGGGCGAGATTTCCTACAGCTGCCCCTTTGTCTTGTAAGTTAATAGCGAAGGGTAAAGCTGTAGCGCCATCGTCAATTGCAACCACAAAGGGATGTGCAGCAGCACCGTGCTTACCCACTTCATGGGCGAGATTTGTTGCAGCTGCCCCTTTCTCTGGTACGTTAATAGCGAAAGGGAAAGCTTGAGCACCATCGTCTATTGTAATGACAAAGGGATGTGCCGTAGCACCGTGTTCACCCACCTCACGGTCGGGATCTGTTGCAGGTGCTCCTTCGTCTCCTACGTTAATTCCAAGAGGGAAAGCTGTAGCATCATCGTCCACTGCAACCACAAAGGGATGTGCCGTAGCACCGAGTTCACCCACTTCACCGATGGGATTTGCTGCAGCTGCTGCTAGCTCGTCCGGTCCTGCATCTTCTGGGTTCGCAACAGCTCCACGGTCATCGACAAAGTTGTACTTATCCTGATCATACTTGTCATCGTCAAAGATATCTACATATGTCTATGAAAAAGATTAGAAGGTAATCAGGAACTGCATGAGTTAAAAAATCTTGAACGAATGAATTTCAAAAATTCCACAAAGAAATTCCAAAAATGAGTCACTAAAAAGAAAAAAAAAGAGCAGATCAGATATCAATCACAAAGACAAGAACCATTAGTACTTGCGTGAATTGATAAGAATAAAAGTCAGGTAAGGTCTTCCTTTCTGTCAAAGTTTTCCAAAAATGTTATTTTACGATCTGTTCCGTTCTTTCTTGTGTGGAGACAACAGAGAGAAAATAAGGATGATCCAGACTGACATTACGTAACCACACTTGCGTATGTTTAAAAGTAACATTGGTTCATGATGAAACTGGATTCACAAATTGTTGGCGGCAGGGTGGTTAATGCGTTTTGACATCACATTGACGTAAAAAGAAATTTGCAATTGACTTGGTAGGGTACCAATTTCAATTGCTGAAGTATATCCTGAATTAGACGCTGTATGGCAAACCTTTGTTTTAATATATGTATCCATTATTTGGTAGAGCTTCACAAAGTGTGGCCGGCTGGCGCTTTCGTATTTCCAGCAGTTTAACATAACCGCGTATCTATAGAAAAACACAGGGACATATGATCACATTAATTCCGCGATAGGCATTAATATTGCAAGTAGCAAAGTTGAGAAACCACAACTAGTTACAAAAATAACTGAAATGCTAAGTTTATCTCATTACATTCCAGCTCAAACGAATTCTACGATGAAAAACCCACCGTATTCTTTATTTGACTCAACAACTTTTCATTTAAATTTTTGTATTGACAAGATAAAATTAATTTCCTAGGAAGGCTACTTATTCAGACCGAGTATATCAAAAACACCTGACCACAGCAGCAATCGATATTGCTCTTGACTTATATAACATTCCACACAGAGGAAGCAACACTTACAAACTGTCGTCGATATGTTCGGGCTTTGGCAGACGATAACCTTCTTCGATGTTTTTCATTGTCGTGGATTGAGACCATCCTTCGTAAGGAATGCCTCCTGTGGAAAAAAAAAAGGTTTTTTCTGTTCGTTAAAAGAGCACACTTTTTTTGTTGAAATCACTTCTATTCCTCTCAGCGCGATCGAAATGATTCTTCTGTGAAAACGACAATTAATTACTGAAATGCATTTCCGTTTTACATTAGATAAAAGAGTACTGTAAGAAAAAGCAAATTGAAGTGTGGCGATGGATTTAAGGTTTTTCAATAATGTACTATAAATAATTTCAGTTCTACTTAAACTTAAGTTTTCAAGTTGTCAAGCTGTTATGCATCGTCATAATTTTATTTATCAGCGACATTGAGTACTGCTTCAACTTCTCTATCGTACAATGCTCTTTTGTCCGCTCGGTATCACTCATCAATTAGTAATTGTGCGTGCAATTTCGGCAGGTATATTTCCCGAATGCAAAGTAACAAATGAGTTAAGTACCGACAGTGAAGATTTCATACAGGACGATGCCGTAGGACCACCTGTCAAAGAAATGGAAGTGTAAGTGCCCCTATTGACGACTTTCATAATGGCCGACGGCACGCGAGACTGGTAATAAGTTAAACATGAAACCGAGGTCAGAAAGGCCACATTTGAGGACAACATTTGACTCGATTCTATCGAATTATTTTCAAGCAGAGGAAATGCCAACTCACTGTTGTGTCCCAGAATGTACGAAGAAAGGATACCGTAAAGAGGATGGGACAAAGGTGTCTTATTTTAAATTTCCGACCGAGAACCAGATGAAGAAGAAATGGCTACACGCGATAAGAAGAGACGAAGGAAAGCACTTCAAGGTGACTGAATATACAAATATATGCTCCCGGCATTTTAGGGAAGGTGATATTAAAAAATCTCTCGCCGGAAAGAATGAATTAAGAGATGGAGTTGTACCTTCTGTGTTTCCCTGGATTCGAACATCGCCTCGCAAAAGAAAGGAGCCGGCGGAAAGAAACTTCGAACTGACAGCTTCGAAAAGTGCATTCACAGACATTTTCTTCCCCAGCTGTTGTTGTTGAAGAATTATCAAACGAATTATCAAACCAATCATCAAACCAATCTTCAAACGAAATTGTCCCACATCTACCAGATTGTAGCTTAAAAGTCGAGGTTGGAACACAAACTGATTTTACCGACCAGGAGGCATACTTGAGAGAAATTATTGACAACAATGACAAGATTTCTTAAACTCGAACAGGAAATTGACGAACTCAAGTGCAAACTGCAAGATACCCAGCGGCAAAGTGACTCACTTAGTAAAAGATTGTTTAACTTTGAAAACTGTAAGGCAAAAGATTCCAATGCTGCTTTTTGTACTGGCTTTCAAAGCTGGGACACTTTAATGGCTGTTTTCAAGTATCTTGATCCTGGGGAAAGAGGTCAAAAACTGACAACAACACTGAGTCTGCTTACGATGAGGACGGACTTTTAACAAAGAGGGGGAGAGCTAGATCTTTAAGGCCACTTGATGAATTTTTTATGGTCATGTGTAGACTAAGGCAAGGACTCCCAGAACACCATCTGGGTCAGTTATTTGATATATCAGCATCCACAGTAGGTAGAATATTTATCACATGAGTCAATTTTACGTTCCTTAAGTTTGGACAAATAAACATTTGGCCCAGCAGAAAAGTAATCGATACAACAATGCCCGCATCTTTGAGGGAAAGTACAAATATACTAGAGTCATAATTGGCTGTACTGAGGTTAAATATCAAATGCCAAGCAGCTTGCAGTTGAATGGAGAACTTTTCAGTGCTTACAAAAATAACACAACTTTGAAAGGTTTGGTTGGTATTTATCCCGGTGGAGCAGTGACATTCATAAGTCAACTGTAAACAGGTTCTATTTCTGATCGGGAAATTGTCAGAAGGAGTGGATTTTTAAATCTACCATTTGATGACAAAGACTCCATTATGGCAGATAAGGGATTCACAATTCAGGATTTGTTGCCTTTAGGAGTTAGTTTAAATTTACCACCCTTTCTTGGAGCATCTTCACAGATGGCTGCAGAAGATGTGGTAAAAACACAGGCACTTGCAAGTTTACGGATACATGTTGAACGTGCCATCAATAAGATTAAGAATTTTCACATGTGGGACAGAGTTATTCCACTACATCAAATGGGAATTGTAAACCAGATGTAGGCAGTGTGTGCATTCTGCTGTAATGCACAACCTAACATAATATCAACTGCCATCTGTCCCTGGACTTGGGCATAGTACTGCTGGTCTTCCTTTACTTTACATTTAGAAGCACCAATCTGTTCCATGAAGAACTTTTCATCTGTGCAAGCATCAAGGGGTGTAACATGATATTTGGTGTATGGGCATTTTACTTCTGCTATCCCAAAGTAATCAACACAGCCAAAGTCAACTACTCGTGCATCTGGGGTGGCACCTAAAATTGGACATCCTCTTGACACCACAAGTCCACAGGGCAGTACTTTAACAGGTGTTCTTCTGTTGAACATGAACTTTTCGTACTCCATTAGAGCAACTGGTTCATACTTTTGGCCATGTTCTAAATATTTAGAAGTAACTGGTGTGGGATTCATCAGTTGCTCTGCAAAATTAGCATGGTTTCTTTTTCGTTTAGAAATCAAATGATACTGTGACGCTGTAAATCTAATTTTTCTCTCTTCATTCCATTTTGAGCATTCAGCTTGTCTCCTTGTTTGAGTTTCCAGCTCATTGATCTCATCTTCATCTAAAATTAAAGATTGTAAAAGTTTTTGGTTGTTCTCAGACAGATTAGCAGGAATTACCATGCTGTAAATGTCCCTTAGAGGAAACCTTGGATAATTTAAGGCCTCTTTATTGACTTGATCAAGTCTTGGAATGCAGTCAATAGATGCATTGGCCTTGAAGTGTGATTCTGTAAGTGTCACTTGATATGACAAGAAACTGCCAACTTGAAACTTGCCAAACTTGGTTTCCACATATCCAGCACCTGCCTGATCAGTCAGTTCATTAGCCATTTGAGCAAGGCCCATATTGGGATCAATTTTTCTCAGTTGCTCCTTGAAATTTTGCTCTGTAGCGAGATTGTGTGTATTTTTCACTCTGGCATCATACAAACGAGGTTTGATACTGGAACGCGGAGTGGATTCAGTGTCCTTTATTTTCCTCACTTCTACTTCCATTAGTGGTTGAGGTGCAATGTTCTTTCCCCCGCTCTTTTTGTGCCACTGTTGGAGTTGAGAAGTACAAGCTATAGAGGACTGTTGATCCTGTTCCTCACTCAGATCTTTAGAAGTATTTTAAGAAAATAAAGTGAACATGCACATCTTAAACATCATCGCCAATACGTGGTTACAGAATCCAACTTTTCCTGCCACACATGAACATGAAGCACTCGCCACTTCTCCTGACAAGATACACAGGGCAATTTTCAGATTATGAGGAGGGTCGCTTTTCCTGAAACTGTGGCAACACTTCCCTTTAAAGAAAAAGTAGCTGGAATTACTCGCACATTCAATATCCTCTAGGGATTCGTCGTCTAAAAAGCGCCTGGCCTTTACTTATCCGGTCGGAACGGTGTGATGTTCCACATTGGCGATAGCTTTTCCAGACTTCAAAATATGGCGATTCATTTGAAGCCGGGTGAACATAGGCATCTTTTCAAGTGAAGTTCCCCATCCAGAGCTGGGAAACTGTACTGATTCATTACTGCCAGGTCAGGCTCAGAATTCGTGCCTTGCTTTTCCTTCCTACGGCTTTATATTTTGTGAGGATCTGGATCCACAACATGTTTATCTTTACCTGTTCGTATGTGGTCACGCACTCGCTTCACCAGCTCTGCTTTTGTCTTCAATCCTTTCGTCACATCTCCGCGACATTTAAGCCAAAATCTAAGCTCTGAGGTTTTTAATTCCTCAGGGTTTCTTCCAAGAAGAGAAGCGCCAGGTATATCGTTTTCCGTAAGAAATGTCGGATTTGAAACGGTCGCCATTGCAAACGAAGAGAGACGCGACGCGATGAGTTGGCCTTTCTGACCTCGTTTTCATGCAACTCGATCCAGGACTTTCGTGCTGTCCGCCATTATGAAAGTCGTCTATAGCACGAGTTTCTGTTCATTGTTTGATTTGGTTAATAATTTTAAAGTCACACTAGATGGCTCGTCACGCGCTCTTAAGTGTAATTCAATATATTTGATAAAAGGCCCTTTGATCAGTTTTTGGTAAGCACTCGTGCTCGTAAGGAAAGGAATTAGTAAAGGAAAGGAAGGAAAGGCTCGATCGATATCAACTCTCGCCAGATCCGGCAATAATATAAGTTTGATTTATTTGAAGCATTCCTTGATCTATTTGTGAGTCCCTAATTTCTTAAATCAATTTTTAGTTTCACGGTATAATACAATAATAAAGAAGAAGGCGTTCCCAAAGTTTGGTGCGGTACTTTGTATTGATCAGTGGATTTTTTGCGGTCCAGCTAACGGTGGAGAAGCGCCACTATAGGAAGGATGACAATATATCTCAACTGGGGTAGAAAGATAATAATCACCTAGATACTTAGGATGTTTAAAAACATGCCATCAAGATATAAGCAACCTCCTCAAGAGAAACGCCATATTTATTAATTTGATTATCCACTCATCCTTTCATTCGTCTTTTCTTATCCTAATCAGATTTTGGACATTGCTCGTTAGACTTAATATTGATGTAAAGTCTCATACTACAGCTGTAACCTCAGCTGTTCCCCAGCTTGACGTTTCCTAATGACCCTCTAATCAATAGAGCACTGAATATTCTAGTTTTCCTCCCTAAGTTAAGGTAGAATCGTAAAAAATGTTCACTCTTAGAATATATGTAGATAATAACCAGTACAGTACGTACACATCGCTTTTGGTTGACAGCTGTTCCACATGTCCAAAGAGAATCTCGGGTGCAGTCCATTTGATTGGGATACATCCCTGGATGAGTGACCAAAATACTATAAACATTTGAAATCTAAAGAGGCTTGTATACAACTTCTAAATTATTTTGCATATAAGATTAAAACCGTGATGTGAGGATATCATGATAAAGTCAAGAGCAGTAGACACCTTTGTACAAATTCTGTGAAAGTAATTCACACACTCCTTTTCCTTTAAATCTCCAGTGTTTCTTTGCCCTTCGAGTTTGTATCTTTGCTATTCAGAGAACGATATCTCTTCCGGATTTCTTATTTCCCGTGTTCACCCCCTAAGTACAATTTTTTTTTTCTGTGAAAGTTTCGATACCCTTAGAACGGCTTCCCAATGAAGGGAATTATGTTTTGCAGTAAAACTGTATAACTGCAAAGAAAGGTTTGTAAGGACAGTAATATTTTAATTCTTCACATTTTTATCTTCCATACCAGCAGCCCCAAAACCAGTTGACTAAATGATGAAAAAATTTTGAAAATTACCCTCTTGGCATTTCCTGGGCCGTATTTGAAATCCTGATAAGAGAGCCCAAAGTCAGTCAACTTGCAGACACGATGCTCATCAAGAAGGATGTTACGAGCTGCAAGATCGCGATGAATTATCTGAAATTGAAAACAAAAAATGATATGATCTGCTAAAAGGGACTTTGATAAACTACATAAAATAAAAAAGTAGAATATAGGTAGAAAGTTTAACATCATGCTAATGTCAGACTATTTCTCTGTGAAATAGTGACTCTAATGTGCTGGATATTTTTAGCCGTATGTGGTATTCTTTTGACGATTTGGAAGTCATGCCATTTTAACATATGCAGGATCATATGCTGACCAGAAAGAGTTTGAGCACTTACCCCTCTGGACGCGAGAAAAGTCATGCCATGTGCGATCTGTTTAGCAAACAGCACCATGTCATATGTTGTCAAGAGGTCGACCCTTCCGACCCCATGATGATATTGGTCGAAAACCCCCCTGGATTTTCTAAGATAACCCAGCAAGTCACCTCTCCACAGGTACTCCATGATAAGTATTGGCTGAGCTAAAAGGGAAAAACAAGAAAATTATTTTACGGCAAGCAGTGCAGAAGTTCCAAAACGTGTTTGAATTGTACATGCTTTATCTAGTTATACCTTAGGTTATATCTGTAATGAATCAAAATAGAGACAGAGAGGGAAAGTGAAAGAAGAAAACACGCAGGTAGAAAATAGACGGACACATACGGCAGATAGGAATCTACAGACAGACACACAAACAGAAAAAAAACAGAGATGGCAGATAAATAGACAAAGACTTGCCATCGTAAGTTAAAGCTTTTATCACAATTCGCATGTAGATTTTAGAGCTAACATCTTCCAAGTAAAATGCCCTTCATACAGTGCGAAGTAAATTTATTTAAAACAGTCAAACAATTGGAAATGACCATTAAATTAGTACACCATCTTAGCAAGGACTAGATATTCTGATAGAAGTAATTGTACCAGTGGTTAAACTCAGAGATGTCTTTATCGTTACTGTGAATTAGCTGATTATAATCATAACAATAGCTGATTACCTCCAACTGTAACACAACCGATGAACTTCACAACATTTTCATGGCCCTCCCTTCCAAAGAGTTTTAATAACTCGATCTCTCTCAGCAGGGCCTTCCTTCCTTTCTCTCCGGAGATTGCTAAGAAACCACACAAAAATTAGATAAACAAACAGACTCTGTATGTCAAGAAACATTTAATTATGTGGTAAACATCCACATCTAGAATTGTTGTATACTTGGTGTTATATTACCAGCGCAAATTATAATGCATTTGGTCCACATTAAAAAAAAATAGTTTACCAAACTCCGTATAATCCATACTTGCCACAAGAATTTCAGTAAGCCGCGGTGTTCCATTGTATTAAACATGAAATTTCCAAAATAGATTCATCCTCGTTGAAAAAATTATTTGCTAGGAAAACGCTGCTCATCTGGAGCATTGTTATTAACTATGCAAGCTCATTGAACGGAGCACTTGTTTACAGACAAATTTCAAAAGTAGAGACGCAATTAAGCCTAGAAATTCCACCTGTTATAATGCCCAATAGTCGGTCGAATAGATATTTGAGAAAGTTTTTTTGAAACATATGCTCTGTTTGCACCTTCTTGTTTCCTACTGTTCATAAATTACATAGTCCTCGCATTTATCTTATTAAAAGCTACAATAATTCGTAAGCATTCCCAGAGTTATTGTAAGTAATTCGCAAGTTTCTAAGTGGGCAATTTTGCAAAATATACGACGGAGTGACATTTTTAGTATTGTAGTATTTTCCGTTTTTATACGCTTGAATGCAATTTAATCAATAAACTTTAATTTTTCTCCACAGCTTCTAATACTCCAAATAATATTCGTGTTCTGTTGTATTTTAGTAGCGTTTTATGACAAAAGACTTAACAACTGGTCCCCCGGGAACCATCCGCTAACAATTTGACGTGCCAGATGGTAAATCATCTGAACAGCGCATAGTTTTTAAGCTATCCATGTTATGTATCAGGTAGGTTAATAAAGCATGTTCTAAGAGAAATATTCTTTATTAAGATGAAACACACAAAAAATTAATAAAGGATAGTTCAATCAAGCTTTGTATGAAAGAAAGATCTGAAAAAGTACTTACGTAGGTAGCATTTCGCAGCAACTGTGCGATTTCCAGGTCTGCCACGGGAACGACCCAGTAGCGCTCGCCACACTGAACCAAATGCCCCTCTGCCAATATGCTCGCGAAGGATCAGGCGGTCAGCTGCAATCTCCCATCCATCTGTGTTTGCGTTCAGCTGATCCATCTCAACTTCATCTTCCCCTTCACTGAATAATTGCAGATGAAAACAAGACTATCTGTGTTACCTATCTATCTTTTCCTTCTTTGAATCTGGTTTAACGTAACGTGGTAAAGATATCCTCTATATCTTCACTTTAATTTTTTTTTCTTTTTATTTTTCATTTCATTTCCGGGTGCTTCAGAAAATTATCACTTGCCAATGAAAAAATTATTGAAATAGGTGAAATTTGGATACTAATTTACTAAATCCGTTTTTTCGACAAATCGATCCAGAGAGGAGATTTTATTGCAAAAAAAAAGATTGAATAAACCTCGCATGGAGATAACCTAGCGCCGACTGTGTTTTTCGGCATTTTACATCACATAAATATCGTGCCTCCTACGCGAGAAATGAAATACTTACCAAAACCATCCGAAGTATTGTCTACAATCGATATATAGAGTAGTATTTTAAATCGGTCTACAATACTTTGAGTGTATTTCAACAGTAGTTTCTGTAACAAAGAGTGACGAAAGGTCAAAGCTCCTCTTCTTCTTTACAAGTACGCCACCCACAACTCATTATAGCGGTAACAAAAAAAGATACTAAACAAGGTGTCAAAACAAGTGAAGGACGGACGAATCCAAAACAGAAAGAATGTTAGGAAACATTTCTGCTTCGAAAGAAAAAACCTTTTATTTTGGCCAGTGTGCTCTTAATGGTGAATGTAATCAGTCTGAACAGAAGAAAAGACGTATTTGCTCAGCAGTGGCGCTTATCACTACTCTACTGAGACTTATTCAAGAGTTAGAAACTTCGGAAATAACCACACGTTCAAACAATGAGCATTAAAAAAAAAGGGAATTCACTTACTTCAGCCTAGGTGGCACCTCAGGTGGGACTATTATCAAAGGATATGTGGAAGAGATGAAAGAAATTGCTTCGTTTTGAGTAAGAATGACATCATTAACTAAGTTAAAGCTTGTGACTCAGAAACCACTTGTAACTTATATTTGACTCTGTTGCCAAACAATGGGAGATTAGTTTCATATAATTTATAACGTTTATGTAATTTCATTAGTAATGGGCTTTGCCGGGACTGTAGAGGGACCTTCAAAATCAGTGCTGGAAATGCAGAATATAAAATAGCTCCTTCGTGCTCCAAAACACTGACGTATTAAAAGCCACAATCTGCCACATGAAGACATTTTATTTTCGTAAGGTAACATTTTACCTGTCGCACGGCGTTTTTTAATGTATGAAATGAGCGCCAGTATAAAAGCGACAGCAGCCAAAGGTCCCCCAAAGTAGTACCACTCCAGTGAGCTGCTGGAGGGAGCCTCTGAATTTCCAGAAATATAATAATAGAAGAAGCTTAGTAGGAAAGTTGCTGGTCGGCATTAAAAATAAAAATTAATATCACCAATTATCCAGATAGAGAGCTATTTTTTTTTTGTTCCAACAATTTACGTTGTTCATTGCTCGCGTTAGGTGGCTGGGAATAACCTTTGGAAAAACAGACGCAGATGTGTTAATTTGCAAAAAACAGGCAGACAGAAAGAGAAAGATCGGTGAAAGAATTATAGAATATGTTTAACACACTGCTACTGTTTCAAATTCGTTTTGAAATATTTTTTTCAAATTCATTTCAAATTTCTAGTTCCCTGAAGACCAAAAAACCACTGGAAAAGTTTGTGAGGAACTTAAAAAGCGGAGGTGTATTTTGTAATAATGACCTTACATAGTTAATTACTGAAATTATATGTGGTTCCTTGAACAGCTTACCTTTGACAATTACTGTAAAAACAGAGCGAGCCACAGTTCCTGGCTTGTTACGTGCTTCACAAGAATATTCACCACTGTCCTTTTCCACAACTTTAGTAATGGCAAGTTTATGTAATCGTCGATCTATAACTGCTCTCTCTATTGTTGGGTCTCCATCTTTTTTCCATATTACGTTTACTGTTTCCTCGTTGACTTTGCAAGTCAATTTGAGGATGTCTCCTTTTGTCAGGGCTATGTATTTCTCTGGAACAAGTTGAGCAGAGGCTTTTCCTGCGTTGAAAAAGGGGCAATTTATTAGAATGCTAGTGTCACGTTAAAACTACAGCTATATTATAAACACTCCAAAAAACAAAACAAAACAAACAAAAACATGGAAACGAAACAAACGAGTCAAATGTGACCGAAGATGAAAAAAGAAAAAAAAAAATTTTTTCCTTGTGAGTATCGGAGGGGTTTCGATAGAGTTTCAGAACAAGCTTGAAGCCCTCATAGTTTAAATTTTCTGGTTACTGTTTCAACCGCCCTAGATCCTTCGCTGAACTTCTAAATTAAGATGTAGTGTTCCATCTTCTCTTGCTCTTTTTTCTGCACCCTTGTATCAGAAGGACACAACAAGTGAGTCATGCAACATGAAGTTTCTTTCTTTTCCGGCACTATGGTAGTGGGTCTGATTTCAAGGAGATGATCGTCCGTCTAAATTCTAAAGCACCACAACGACTTCATTAGATCGTTTTCTATCACTTCCTGAGGAGAGTGGATTTGCAAAATTTTCTCAAGCTGACGTGGTTAAATTTCCATGGATAAATTGTGGACATCATAGACGCAACTAGAATCAAGAACTCTTATGACAATTCATTCGATAGAGAATACTTCATAGAAAGTCTGTCCGTATGGTATTATACGCACGATTTGGTAGTATCGGAAATCGTACAAGTGTGCACAGCGAACGAGTGAGATTTCTGGTGCAAACCGACTCGCTGTTTTCTCTTTGGGTTTTTGTTCTGCATGCTTTCTATTCCGCATAATTCTCCAAAGAAGTTCCTCAGTCATCTTTTGCAAGTAGATTGACTAATAAACAGTCCTATTTCAGTGAAAGATTAATTAGAATGACATTGGCACTCTTCACGCGTGAAAAAGCGTGATACTTCCCGATTGGACGTATCCCTTTCCGCACACGTGAAAAAGTGATATGCGCCATTTGATTGGCTCTCGGCTTCTTGGTCCAGCTTGTTAGTGGAAATTAATTTCGTGCCTTTTCAGCGTGTAAATTCGTAAATCATAAATCTGTGATATTCTCCATCCTCATTGGCTAAGTCACATTACGAGTTACAAAAGCCATAAATCAACTTTGTGGATAGATGTAAGAGAATCGAGAGTGCGAAGGAATTCTTTCGAACGCTTAGTTATTCGACCTCCCATTTCGGTCACGGATGGAAGCTTCCTCGTTTTAAGTATTTTCCTCTGTTTTACTTTCCTCGTTCAATATCGAGAATGCCAATTGTGTGTCGTATGTAAAATTGGCTTTTGCGTCTCGCTTCCTTTTTGCTCTCTTCTGAGATTCTGGATCTCTCCGTCTCGAAAGTCTCTTCTTCAGATTTTTCCAGTTTAGGAGTACATTCTATATCGTCAAGTATTTCGAATCAATAAACTCTCTAGGGCGCCATCACCTGTCCCTTTTCCTTAGCGTTTCTTTCCTACGCAGGTCTACGCAGTTGCTGCTTTTTTGAGTTCTTGAAACCAAAGAAGTGGTTACCCAGTTTCTTCGCGTATGTAATCGTAAAGATCCAAGGACATTAGTATTCAGCATTGATATCACCCGTTTTTTCGAAGTACAGGCCTCAGTTGTTCGAGGAGAGGATGATACTATCCACTGGATAAAACTCTGTCTGGTGGATAACGCTATACGTTTAGCTATCACACATTCACCGGATAAAGATTTATCCGTGAGATAGCGTTATTTTCCCTTCATACAACTGGGCCTAACTTGCCTAAATTATCTTTGTACTATTCCTTTTCTCCGTCTCTATTGCCCTTGACTTACAAGTTCATTTTTCTTTCTTAAGCTCTCCTTTCTCTATTTCTCTTCTTCATCTTCATCATCATCATCATCATCGTCGTCGTCGTCATCATTATCATTATCGTCATCATCATCGTCATCATCATCATTATTATCATTGTCATCGTCATCGTCATCATCATTATCATCATCATTATCATCAACAATATTATTATAACTGAACTTACCATAAACACGCAGTATTGCTGAGGAACTAGTTGTATTTGCTTTGTTTTTTGCTGTACACTTATAAGTCCCATTCATCCCTTTCGTGACACTTGGCGATGCTAGGAATGATTCTCCTTCGTGACCGGTTTGCTTGATACCAAATGGCAGGTTTCCATCATTAAAAGTCCAGACCAAGATTGGTGTTGAAACACCTGAAGCTACGCAACTAAAGTTTACAGGGTATCCTTCGGTAACAGATTGGCTCATCGGAGGCTCAATGATCTGGGGAGACACTTGAAGTAAAAAGATCACCAAGCTAAAACAAAGGGTCGCATTGTCTATTTTAACCCCCTCTCCCCCCTCCCTTATCTAAAGATTTAAATTGATCCGCGACTTCAGCTCTTTCTGTATGTAAATGAAAACTGTACCTCCCGCCACTTTGATCCAGAAAGCTGAGTCTTTGCTCCCCTCGCTGT
The DNA here is from genome assembly GCF_036669915.1 of Pocillopora verrucosa. NCBI lineage: Eukaryota > Metazoa > Cnidaria > Anthozoa > Scleractinia > Pocilloporidae > Pocillopora > Pocillopora verrucosa. The sequence continues at coordinate 7,293,309 of NC_089322.1, read as the reverse complement.
TTTCGGCGCTGCATGTGTATTTGCCAGAGTCTTCCAATCTCGTTTGATGAATCGTGAGAGTGTTGTTGTTAGTGAGATTCACCCCATCCTTGGTCCAGAGTATCTCAGGTGTAGGGAAACCGCTTACAGTGCATTTGAACTGAGGCGATGAATTATATGTAACCGACTGATTCTTGAGCTCAGGATTAATTCTAGGAGGACCTGGGCATAGAATTAACAAGAAGAATTCAAAAAAAAGGCGAAAGTACAAAAGAAACACCAGAGAATGAGAAGAGCAACAGAAGGGAACAAAAGTAAGGCAACATTTACCTGTGACTGTAGTATGAAAAGCTGATTCATTTTTTCCTTCACTTTTTTTAGCACTGCATGTTATTGACCAGGATCTCCCTAACTCACTTGATTAATCGTGAGAATGTTGTTGCTACCAAGATTCAACCCATCCTTAGTCCAGAGTATCTCAGGTGTAGGGAAGCCGCTTAGAGAGCATTTCAATTGAGGCGATGATTTAGAGGTAACCGACTGACTTTCGAGCTAAGGGTTAATTTAAATTTAAATATGCCACCGTAAAGATTTTCTCAGCTGAAGTTTCGACCGTTAGCCCTTCGTCAGAGCTAACAATCAAGACATCAGCTCGGGAACTACTTACGGCGGTCAATCTACGTTACTAACTCGGTTGGTAAAAACAAAGTGTATTTTAAAGAGTTTGGAAGTTAATAAAAGGACAGTTGAGGGATATCTGTGCAACATTTTCGACCAAAAGATGGGTCCTTTACTTTCTCCTCACTCATAAAACCACTTACATTTACAAGGCCGTGATTCCCGAGTTCTTGAGCAGTTAAATTCTAGAAGTAAGGTTATCCAGATAATCTTTTAAAAGTAATAAACGGTTGGAGATTAAGTTATCTTATTTCTATTAAAGAAAACATCCCTTGAAAATAACTGCTGAAGGCTCCTGCCTAATTATTATTACAATCTATACATAAGAGTTTATCCATTTGAATAAAATTTTATAAATGCTGTATAGTTTTCTGAAGTTGTAAAGCAATGGCAAAAACCCGCCATTGCACCTGTGAGTCACAAATTCACCAAAACTCCCTCTTGTCACTTACCGACTCTTTCCCGGTACTGGTTGCAGTTTATGCAGAGGTACCTCCAAGATGACCACGCCATACAACCTTTGAAAACAACAATTTGTGCACAAAGAGTCATATTTCATATTATCACTCTACCTATGCTCTTTTCTTTCTCTGCTGCATTAATCTGCAGCTTGCCATAAAGGATACCAAAATACGTAATTATTATCGTCGATATCCCTAGTTTCTAATTTCCAAGAGGACTTCGAACTAACATCTCCAAGTTAAAAAGATTGATGGCTTGAAGCTTATAAATCACCCAACTTACAGTTCCCTATTTATAAGCATCATTAGTGTTCTCTCAACATCTGTCCGGGATTTATCATGTTATAAGCCAAGGAGAGTGACATTATTTTATATTGCTCAAATGGATGACCGTGCAAAAATGTCAAAAGAAACAAACTGGGATTTAACGTTTTCAATTTTTAATTTTCAACTTTACTGTAAAAGTTCCACTAGTATATGGCAGAAGCCTGAAACGTTGAAATTCAATTGTTGTAACAATTAAAAGTTTTACTTCTATGCAACATCTTTGCCCACACATCCTCTGATCAACAGAGAAGAGTATCTTGTGTGAATCCCTCTATTGGGATCCATTCGTTTGTTCAACCATCTTTATCAACCCTTTATCCTGCCTACTGGTAAATGATAGTTCAAGTATGGCTACTTACAATCTGTTATATCAGTTAGGATGAGGATGTTAGATGAACATGAAAAGAAAGATTCACATTCGATGAGTAAATTAGTGGCTTAATATAGCCTTGGAATACTTGACTAACACATCATAAGCTTAACAAACAAACTGAACTCGTCGCACTCACCCGCTTATGAATCCGGAAAGAACGCCGTGAAAGAGAAAAACAATTTTGAAAAGATGTTAATCCATTTATCTATTCATTTGTTTATTTGAACAAACCAGTTTGTTTGGTACGTCAATATATTACATTGAAATCGATAACTTGTTAAATCAAACAAACAATCAGCCACATATGACTGTTATCTGATGATAATTATACAAATATCATTTATTATAGAACTTAGCTATTGATTTTATACTAATACTGTCCACATCGGTAAAGTCGTTTGGATAGCAACATTATAACATTAACAGCTATCACTAACTCTCACTGATATACACTTAGATAATTCTTTGCTATTTACGATTGTAATTTGCTGATCAGTAATCAGCCGGTGCAGAGAGTCAATAATGTATATTAAGCCACAGGAGAGTTATTTATCTATAGGAACGGATGATATTGATAGTTACCTTCACTTTTGGCTAGACAGAAAAGATAAGATAAGAAAGGAGGAACAGTTAATGATCTAAATAACATAGCTTAAGTTATGAAATAACAATTCATCGTAAAATTCTACCCCCCCCCCCCTTTTCCTTAGGAAAGGAATTAGGTTCCAGTACTTTCTCAACAAATGGAAAGCGAGTATTAACGCCTAAATTTACATTTCCCAGAGAAGGACGTGATGTTGGAAAAAGATTCTCCAGAAACTTAAGAGAAAATTATCAAGTATGGGTTGCATTTCTAAATTTCTGTTTAACCTCGTTCACGCCGGTTTCACGTTAAGGGTTTGACTGATTTTATGCGTGGTATGACCAGCCCTTGAATTGCTAGTGTTAAACTTTGTTTTACTTCTGTTCTGCGTTTGTCAGGCCTTATAATGATCCTATGGTAGACGCCGTGAACTATTTTGTTTGCGGTCTTGGACGAGATTCAGTCGCGATCAGGAAGTAGAGAAAGTTAGCATTGCTAAATTGAATGTTCCTCGTCAGCTGTAAGCAGCAGATCACAGGATGAGGGGCCAGTTATGGAAGTCTTTACTAATAAAATTGTACCGAAAGCACGAGTTGAGCTTAAAATTCAAAATAAAGCATAAAAGTAGACTTAAAACACAATGATAACATGGATGTCAGCGTAAATTTCCTTGGTTGAAACTGTATTATTGTAAGAGAAAGCGATTTTCGATGGGGATTTCTGAAGTACTCCTTCATAACATCGGAGTTTTGCTACGCCTCGTCCTGCACTACAGCTTCTCAGCAAATTTGATTTCACATGCTCTCGTGTGTTTTCCAGTTCTGGATGCCAAATGTTTGCTTTGAACATGAGATTATTGAGGCTCCAATGATTTTTCGTTGTTCTGCTTCGCTGTGATGATAACCTAACTCTGTTTTTACAACACTTAATCGACATGCCCTCCGAAAAGAGTAAACAATTCATACGCGGACCGGTTGTAAATAGGATCTTAGGCACTAAAGGAAAATATAATTGTCTTGAGCATGATTATCAAGAATAAGAATTGCGCGAGATAAACTAAATTCAACTTACCAGCTGAGTGATTGCAGAAGTGGCATGTGAATAAAAGTTATGAAAGAAATAAAATTAAAACGTGCATCTGTTTCTCAAAAAATTCATTTGTTTATTGAGAAATGCTATGCACTTTTTCTTTCGTTTATCACCTGTAATTTAGTTAAATATGTTAACGTATACGCACTGTGGAGGTGCCATGCAAATAGATATGCTTTAAATGACAGAGAAACATGTACTTACGGCCTAATCGTTTTTCACAATTGCCAAGGCCAAGGAATAATAAAAAAAATACATCAAGAACAGAAAAATAAATAAAATGAAAGTAATTAACTACCAAGAGCGTTGATATTCATTAATCAGTCGGCTAAGACTTCTGCTCAACAAATAGTTCTGATATGAAACCATTTTCATGATTATGACTTTAATTCTCATAATTAGTTTCAAGTAACTAACACCTCAATTTCACAGTCTACCACAGATAACATTAAATCTTTTCGTAAACTGAGCCACTGAATCAAAATCGAATCCTTATCTACTTATGGTTCACACTGAATAAATATTTCCACAAGAGCCTAATTCTAAACGGTTTCAACAAGTTTCCAACCATAACTTAGGAAGCAAGGCGAATATTAGAATGCCATGTATATTGATGATCATAATAATAATATTAATAAAACGAAAATTGTAGCTTTCATTATTACAAAAGTAAGCAACAGTGACACAAATATGTTACATGACTGTTACTGCAGTAGTGAAAAGACATGTGAAATCCGCCAAATAACTATAAAAAGAAAATATACTTACTATCTGTTTGCCCGTTAAGGTAGGAAATAAGAAAAAGAGATATGCTAGTTAGTGAGGCACATTTGTTATTGCCTACATTGTCCTTCAGTTTGGTATCGTGAAGTAAAAGCGTCTTTTTAATGGAACAGCCAGTAGTATGACTACGCGTCTTATTACACTTGCCACAACTGTTGGGTATTTCAAATGGTTACCATGTTGGCATTCAATGGGGAAGTCTGACCGTATAACAGTCTTTAACATGCTGTCACCCAGCAATTGTAAAAAAGACATTTTGCCAAAATATAACTCTTGGCCGCAATCAAAAATGATGATTGGGGCGAAAACTATACCGGTTCATTGTAGGTAAAGCGTTTCCTTTTACAAATCTACTCTTTCGCAAAAATGATGATTACTCTGAAGGGAGTCTAACACATGATGACTGTCGAATAGTACCTAGTTTGTTAGAAATGTAAAAATGAGGAAAGGTAAAGAAAAAGCTACTTACGACCTGTTATGTCAATGAGACGTTGGTGAACCCGATGGAAAAGAAGAGAAAATGAATCAACTGAAATTTACTATCAGTTTAAAGCCGTTGTGAGATACTGTGTACTAATTGACTGAGTGGGAGGGCCGGACGGAAAAGTATTTGGCTCGAGGTCATGACGTACGGACCGAGCATAGGTCCGAGTGCCACGATCGAAAGTCAACTATCTCCCATCCAACCCGAACTAACTCAGTCATTACGCATTTCATTGTATGACTTTTCAGTGTTGGAAATTTTGATTTTTTTTTCTTAAATACCACGCGATAGACCGGCGCGCGCGGAATAACCCCAAAAACTATTCTACAATTAATACTTTTCCTTTCTGTTTTCGAGTTAGAACAGGAAACTCAAATTTCATCGGAAAACGTAGCATTTGTTTCCATTTGTACTCTCTGCTGTCACTCATTTTTAGCCACAAAAGCGGACAATGTTTTTCATTTTGATATTTTTTGCCCAAGTGCACTAGGGCCGGGCGGCTTTTTCCGGACCGGGAGCCCGTTTCTCGGGGTTCTGGTAACTTAACGGGCCCGTAAAGCTGTTCTGCTTTCCTTCAAGATGGTTTCAAAAGCTTAAAAATTCTACAATAAAACTATTAGCTAAAGAAACAAAATGGAATACTTAGGTTGCCAGGCTGCTTCTCTCTTCCTAAAATTTTGATTTTAAAGTATTGCCTCGAGCCCGTTAAGTTACCAGGCATTTCGAGAAACGGGCGCCGGCTCACATCAACCCGTCCGGCCCTCCATACGTCAACTTTTCTATGGAATTGCGCGAGGGGGGGCCTGGCGGGCCATATGCTAAAATCGATTAATGCGAATTAATTTATGCCTTTGAGCATACTTTCGGACATCAAGAGATTGTAATCTTGCAGACACAAGAGGTTATAAGCTGGACACAAGATATAATAATTGGTTTTATAATCGCATGCGGACACCAACAAATGAACCACTTTGAGGTATGCGAAAACGATTGATGTTCTATAATAAAATAATAAAGTGATACTGCTTTCGCTGCCAAAAAAGGAAACAAAAGATAACAACAAATACTAACTAACTTTTAAAGGAAAACGAACTTAATATTTGATATACCTCGCAAAGGCAAGAGAGTCAAAGCATTTTGAATTGAACTGAATAAAAGAAAAGGGCTTCGAGAAGGGTTGTTTAATTTTCACTTTTTTCGACGTTTTGCTTAATAATATGATCTACGTATGAACTAAAATAATTTCTTACCCGCTAAATTGTCCACAAGCCATGATTTTACAGAGGAAAGAGCAACAGCAATAGAAATAAATTGTTAGCTCAATATAAGGGTTTCATACAAAATAATAATGTTAAGGCAACAAATTGATACTTTCAGATACTTGATATGGTGAAAGAAAACAAAATTCTATCAATTATAGAATTTTGTTTCCTTTCACCGTATTTTATAACCTGGTTTATAAGTTGCTTAGAGATTCAACGTACCGAAAAGCCAATGATCGCAAAGGGAAAAAGGCAAATACCACTACACAATGAAACTTTCCTACGTGAGTGATTTTCTACTTTTCTAACTAAAAGATTGAACATGCTGTGCGTAGGTTGTTTAATTCACCCTGAAATGCTCTAAGCAAAGATATGCTAAGCAAACTATAAATTCTAGATAAGGTGAACTGTTATTGGATTTTCACATACTAAGCGATCATCAGACTGTGAAATTTTGTGCGCGAGCAGAATCTAACACTCAAGTTTCAAATTAAAAAAATTCAGTAACGGTTCGAACTGCGCTTTCTTTTACTGATCACGAGAAGAAACTATACGTCTTAAGCACCCCAAATTTCAACTCACTGAAAAGAATATCTGAACTGGTCAGAAAATGTCGCACAGTTTTTTTTCGCGAAAATTTACCATTATCTTTATTAATGACGAGATAAAACTATTAGACAACGAAAACGTTACTTACTCCCTGATTTGACAAGTGAGGGCCAGTGCATCAGATTAAAAAGAAAATGAAGAGAATCAATTTAGAAAGTAAACTAATAGACAACTCAATTATCAGTTACGAACAGGCACGCAAATCCCCTGCCTCATTTCATTTGTTGAGCGGTGTCAATCTTGATATTCCACTTGTTTCGATCAAGTTAAATGTAATAGAAACAATGAACACCGATTTACTTAGACATTAACCATTATCTTTACTAATGACAAGAGAAAATTATTACACAACGAAAACGTTACTTACACCCTGATTTGACAAGTGAGGGCCAATGCATCAGATTAAAAAGAAAATGAAGAGAATCAATTTAAAAAGTAAACTAATAGACAACTCAATTATCAGTTACGCACAGGCACGCAAATTCCCTCCCTCATTTCACTTGTTGAGCGGTGTCAATCTTGATATTCCACTTGTTTCGATCAAGTTAAATGTAATAGAAATAATAAACACCGATTTACTTAGACATTTACCATTATCTTTACTAATGACAAGAGAAAATTATTACTCAACGAAAACGTTACTTACACACTGATTTGACAAGTGAGGGCCAATGCATCAGATTAAAAAGAAAATGAAGAGAATCAATTTAGAAAGCAAACACTCTAAAGCAAAAACTACAATTAGTTTATAACATAGAATTGTCAAATGCAACACGAAGAAAATATATCTCACTATTTATGTGTTTTGTATCACAACGTGCACGATAATAATTGGAAAGTGGTAGCCCCAATGAAATAAAAAAGAAAAAGAAACGAAAGATGGAAACCAAAAAAGCGAAACAACGGCATCAGCACCAGGTCAGAGCGCGGACCTCTTGAGCCTGGAGATCTAAATACTTCCACCTTAACGGAACAATTTACAACACATAGTCGCAATGACAACATCGAGAATAAAAAAAAAACAATAGTTGTTCATCTAAACGGTGACAAACCGTGAGTTATGGTATCTTCGTTCACACGAAACAGAAAAGAGATATACAAATCTTTAAAAAAACAGTGAGATATACGAAGCATCTAAAGACGGGACCTAAACTCGACTTGGAATTTTTAAATAACACTATGTCAAAAGCAAAAACAAGAAAGTTGGAACTTACCTTCTAGTGTGTCCATCATATTCATGGTTGTACAGGAATGAGAAAGGAAAGAATAACTATACATAGAAAAACAGCAAAATAACTGAAACGGAATTCCTACTAATGTATTCAAAATTCAGGATAAAGGGAAAATAAAATCTTCTTGGATATGTAAGACTGTACTACCCACCTCAAGAAATAAAAGAGAAACATAACAAACTGTCGAGTTAAAATAACTAAGTTTATACGAAACAGAAAAAAGATGTACAGATCAATATACAGATCAATAATAACTTTAAGATATACAAATCATCTAAAGACCGGACCTCAGTAAATTCGACTTTTAATTTATGGCGACACTATGTCAAAAGCGAAGAAAAGAACATTGGAACTTACTTCCTGATGTGTCCATCATATTCATGGTTGTACAGGAATGAGAAAAGAAAGAATATATCAGTATATCAACAAGGAACTAAATAAGACGGAATTCCTACTAATTTATTCAAAATCCGAGAAAAAGGAAGAACGAAATCTTCAGTGGATACATAAGACTGAACCACCCACTTCGAGAAATAAAAGAGAAACATGACGAACAGTCGAGTTATGGTATCTTCGTTCACACGAAACAGAAAGGAGATATAAAAATCTTTAAAAAACAGCAAGATATACAAACCATTTAAGGACTGGACTTAAACTCGACTTTGAATTTTTAGTGACACTATGTCAAAAGCAAAGACAAGAAACTTGGAAGTTACCTCCTGGTGCGTCCATCATATTCATGGTTGTACAGAAATGAGAAAAAAAAATAGATAAATAGAAAAACAGCAAACTAACTGAAGCGGAATTCCTACTAATTTTTTCAATATCCGAGAAAAAGCGAGAATGAAATCTTCTTGGACGCATAAGACTGTACCACCCACCTCGAGAAATAAAAGAGAAACACGACGAACCGTCGAGTTCAAATAACTTAGTTTGTACAAAGCATCTAAAGACTGGACATCAGCTTCACTTCGAAATTATATTAACACTGCTAAAGATTGGCACTTACCCTCTCCTAATCATTCCATCATTTACATGAAAGTACAAGAAAGAAAACAAAAAAGAATGAATAAATAAACAAAACAACAACAACATCAAAAACTTAGGCAGAAATAATTCCTTCTAATATTTTTTCAAATTACGAGCAAAAGGGAGAATAAAATCGCCTTGGATGCTTAGACTGTGCCACCTACTTCGAGGAAAAAAAATAGAAAAATGACGAATATCAAGTTTTGCCAACTTTGCATACACAAAAATGAAAAACAACTCCTTGGCATTTAATTCAACTCATTGGATTCATCACGAAGGGCTCAACGTAATTTTATTGCTGAAAAGGCTAAAATGCATTGGAGTCAGTCAAACTGATATTGGACATTGACTTCACCTAGACGAAGAAATGATTTATTATTAAAAAGATCAACTGAATCAATTCTATATCCCAAACCCGTCCTACTCCCACACCAAGCGTGGAGTCAAATTGTGCTGCTTACTGGAGAACGCTTGTAATCGAGTAGTGAGCCGGACTTCTCAGACGGAGAGACTCAAAAGTAATGGAAAAAGTGAAATGCTTTATCTACTTACGTGCTGTAGTCCAACGCAGATTTCAAAGGAGAAAAAAGATGAAAAGAAATATTTTGACGAAGTTACTTTCTGCTTAAAAATACTGTTTATTTTATTGCTTGCTTAATATTTTCGCCTGATTCGGAACCATAACAATAAGACAGACACTAACAAATATGATATGCAGTGAGGATCGTAAATTTTTACTGTTGCTAAAGAAAACGAATCCATAATTTAACCGTTATCAAAAAGCCAACATAAAAAAATTGTGGTCATTTGATTAATTTTAGCCCACCAAAAAATTTTCAGCTGCCAAGGGGCAACTTTTGGTTTTATCATTGTGCAAATTGAAACAATTTCGATATTTTGTGACATGCTGAGTACACTTACAACCATCAAGAGAAAGTTATCATTATCCATCGAGCGAAATGGATCATATGGCAATGCTGCACTTAAACTAAAGAAGTTTTCTCCATTGAAATCCCTTTTTGAGATGAACTTGAATCAGATGACTCTAAACGCACTCGTTTTCCATTTGACCGGCTCGACAACGATCGCCTCTGCCTTTGCAATGTACGAGGAAAGGAGTAACTTGCTGTGAGACTGCCCGGTGACTTCTCGGCGAAAAATCATCGTGCTTCACGATACAGCTGATTCTTTCGTCAAAAGTTAGCTTTTGGTTAGCTAAGGGAATTACTCCACGGGAACGAAACCCTATAGCACCGACCAAGGGGAACCTTCGCCGCACTTAATTCGAAGAAATAAAATTTGAGGCAACAGGAAAGAACAAAGATAACCATTCTTTCCTTAGATTTCGCCATAAGAAACAAAACACAAAAGCAACAAACTGAACACTGAATAACAGGATTTTTTTGGTCTAATCTTGACTTGAACACTTCAGGCGAGAAACCGTCTTTGTCAGTCTTGATCGAAATCTTCGTTTGATGCACGCGGTTCTCCTTAGTAGAGCTGAACCGTTGTCGCAACGTCCATTTCTTCTTTATTACTTGAGTGCGATGTATCACAACTCTCGGTAGAGCTTCCTGAAGGTAGGTAGACAGCTATCGAACATTACTTAAAGAGTATTTCAACGCTCACTGATACAAAATTACAAGAGATGTGAGAGTGTAAGTGTCAACGGAGAGTTTCTACAGTTTTCTACGTCATCACCCGCTAATTAGTTACCACGGGATACTTTTAAGCCAAAATAAGAGCACTTTAGGACCCGAAAAAACTGAGTTTTAAGTTTTCCGAAATTTCTCTTCTAATCGGGATTGGTTTATACATATGATAAGCTAAATATTTACGCAAAACAATTTCGTGCACTTCAAGGATAATCTAAATACCCTTAGCGTCCTATTTAGTGCCTACGAATTTTTAAGGAATTACAGTGCTCGCATTAAAAATTATATTATTCCCTGATGTCCAGATGGCCGAGAGTGTATCTAGAATAATCATTACGTGAAATATTGAAATATGTATATTTTTTGCGGAATGCCAGAAATTAAAACCAGTGATAATTTACACAACTTAGATTAGTATTAGGGAGGGGGATATTCTGATCCCATTTCTAAACAGTTTACTTTAATACCATTTCCACCCCGTATTTTTTCAATTCAGGTGACACAGTTCTTATCAGTCTCACTCTCTTAACCTCTAAAAAGGAGGTTACCCCACTAGACGCATTTGTGCGTGTACACAGGCGCTCGTAACGGGGAGTTATGATCACTATCTTCACACAATTTTACACTAATCAAAATTCTCGAACGTAATTGGTTATCACCAGACCGATTAGAGCACTAATAGGACAGTGTACGTGTCATGCCTGTAATTGGACAGTGTAATAGGACAGTAGATACGTTGTGCCTGTGTAAGTGGACAGTAAGCGATGTTGTCGCGCATTTCGCCGAGTTAATAGTTGTTTTTTTAATGAAAATGTACAACTGATGTCTATTTTCCTTCTCAAGTTTTGTCGTAGTTCTGGTTAATTGATTACAGGACCTCAAGTCGTCCAATTCTATCTGTAATCATACTCGTAATTAACAAATGCAACTCCCGCTGCGCGGTCGTCCGATTGTTATAATCACTTGTATGGTTACAGACCGAATTGAACTCTACTCAGTCCTATTACCATCATTTATTGCACATGTATAAATTGCATAAGGCAAGTGAAAAACGTGTGGAAGGTATTTGGAAGAGTTATCCCTTTTACACAGCACAGTAATTTCACACGTTACTCAAGTAGTTCTTGAACCCTTAATGTGAAATTCTTGCACTCACGCTTGTTCCTTAATGTTCTTGACAGCGATTTGTAAATGAACCGACCCTATCACGGAGCGCCTGAGTAAAAAGTGTTATCGATAAAAGCTCGTTTTGATAATGAACGTTAAACCACTTACCATCTTGATATATCCGGTAAGATTGAGGGAGAAAAAGGAAATAAAAGAACCAGAATTAGTGTTTCAAGGTTACAGCTTACTTTAAAACATTTTTGACATGTACGTTAGTCAGAATGTCTGTGATACGCGTAAATAATTAAAATGGTGGGTACTTACCGCCTGGAGATTAATTTCATTTTGGAAAATAGAGAGAAATAATGATAGAAGAAAATATTGTTAGTATTGAATGCAAAAGCTTATGAGCTAATACATTTTTCTAACTACCACTTTATCTAAATTTTAACGAATGAAAGTTTCCTGTGCACCATTTAGAACAACACGGCCTATTCTTAGAGTTACCTAATTTCCCGCATTTGAGAAGTTCGCTTCGTTGTTTTAATAAAGCTGCCAATAGTTTCATTGATTGGGAAAACTTTAAAATGATTCATTAATGATACAAATTTAAGTGATAAGAGCCATTTGTAGGTATTACTACTCTATTATTAATCATAACATAGTTTAATGACTTATCAGTGAAACATTGCATAGTGATTAACTAAAACCTTTATTTAAAGACTTCATTGCAAAGAATTCCTTGATATGTTTGCAATTTTCTTTTGCTCAACTAAATGTAACATCACAAGTGAAAAACGGTACAGAAAGTCAATGAAATTCAATTTTATATCTATACATTCAAATTTCTGAAAACATGGCTCGGAGGAAAATAAATTTAGTTGGATTGAGCTCAACTTACAGCAAGACCAAGTATGAAATAAAATTGAGTAGAACAATAAATGGGTTCTTTCACACTGATAAGTTTGTGTAGCGTCAGGTTCTTCAAATTAAGTAATTAAAATGTATATATCCAAGTTGAACTCTAAGAACATACTAACCAAATGCCTATTTTAGATAAAATTGAATTGGAGCTGAACAGTAAGATCAACGAGTGGATAAACGTACGTAACACAATAAATAGATACTTACACCCTGTTGAGCATCAGGTGAAATGAAAGAAAAGATTCAAAAGTAAATTAATGCTCTCTTGCTTTATTGCGAGTCTTGCTCGTTTTTGTTTTGTTTTGTTTTTTTTATTTTACAGTGTTTACACTCAATTAATTATCTCCTTCATTTGGTACTAAGGTGTAATACACCTGCTCCTTAAAAGATTAAAATTATGAAATAAACCTTTAGCTATTTTCTTATTTCTAAAGTGATAAAGGACCTATAGGTTTGTTTGTTTGTTTGTATGTTTTCTTTCTTAGGAGGCGGGGGGAGGAGGGGGGGGGGGAGAGGGGAAACATTTAAGTAGCGATCTCTGTAAGAGCGGTCTAAGACCTCAAACTTTGCCCATTAAAACCTTGAATTGAACTGAACAGCAAGATCGATGAATGGATAATTTTTTTTTTCACAATTATGATCCTCAGTTAGTTGTCTAAATAATCTCCAAATCTAAATGAGTGAACATATCACTTTTCGTGAGGGAACCAGGAAAGCTGCGTAACAATCTAGTTTTTACCATCCGGCGTGATGTGAAGAAAGACAAGAAAGAGAAAACCATGAACCCTTAGTTTCATTGAGAAAGCCTGGATCTGCAGAACAGGCGCAATTTTTCAGCGTTTTGCGGCCAAACGGAGGCAAGCGCGAAGCGAGCGCGAGCCTGAGTCACGCGCGAGAGGAGGAGTGCAAAATATAAAAAACACGACAAAACACCTGTACCCCTATGCACACCAAGATAGAAAAACCACGAAAAACATTTTGAGAATAGTGAATAGCTAGGGACTCCGAGGTTATGATTAGAATTTCAATACTTTAAAAAATGTCAGAATCATTGAAAAAAAAAGGAATCCGCTCTCAGGGCCCTTTTCCTTTTTTTTTTTAATAACAAAATGGAACACCCTCATGTAAAATGTAGCTTATTGTTTCTTATTGTTCTTTCTTCCAAGCTAGCTCCAACAAAATTACTCAGCTGCCAGAAAGTTATGTGACAAGTGACAAACACAACGTAAGATTAACCTAATTTTTATTACATATCAGTTTTAAAAAAAATGATAAGTAAAAAACTAGCTTCGAGAAAAGCCTCCTTATTTGAATCTTGATGTCTATTTAAAAGAAACGTTTGTTTTTACCATCCGTTTTGATATGAAGAAAGACAAGAAAGAGGAAACCACGAACCCTTAGTTTCATTGAGGAGGCCTGGATCTGCAGAACAGGCGCACTTTTTCAGTGTTTTTCGGTCAAACGGAGGCAAGCGCGAAGCGGGCGCGAGAGCAAGTCACGCGCGAGAGGAGGAGTGAAAAATACAACTACGAAAACACACCTGTACCCCTATGCACACCAAGATAGAAAAACCACGAAAAACATTTTGAGAATAGTGAATAGCTAGGGAGGTTATAATTAGCATTAAAATATTTTTAAAAATGTCAGAATCATTGAAAAAAAAAGGAATCCGGTCTCAGGGCCCTTTTCCTTTTTTTAATAACAAAATGGAACACCCTCCTGTAAAATGCAGCTTATTATTTCTTATTGTTCTTGTAACTTCCAAGCTAGCTCCAACAAAATTACTCGGCTGCCCGAAAGTTATGTGACAAGTGACGAACACAACGTAAGATTAATCTAATTTGAATGAGATATCATTTTAAAAAAAATGATAAGTATTCAAATTAGATTTTATGCAAATACCAGTCAAAGGCCTATTTTAAAAGAAATAATATTGATCTTAAACAACAAGATCAGGGAATGGATAAACATACGTAGCACAATAAGTAGATACTTACCGTCTGTTGAGCATCAGATGAGATGAAGGAAAGAAAACAACAATTGTTCAGTAAAGTGTTGTTAACAATTTTAGCTTAGTAATCATTAACTTACATCCCCAGAAAAAAGGCCAGTAAAGCTGTTTTCGTTCCAATTCGGATTATTATCGGGCAATATTTTCCACAGCTTTTACTCTCGACTAACTTCGCGAAAAGCCTCTTGATCTAAATGTTGATGTCGTCATAAAAAAAGTTTGTTTTGACCATTTGTTTTGATATGAAGAAAGACAAGAAAGGGGAAACCATGAACCCTTAGTTTCATTGAGGAGGCCTGGATCTGCAGAACAGGCGCAATTTTTCAGCGTTTTTCGGTCAAACGGAGGCAAGCGCGAGGCGAGCGCGAGGTCGAGTCACGCGCGAGAGGAGGAGTGAAAAAAAAACCACGAAAACACACCTGTACCCCTATGCACACCAAGATAGAAAAACCACGAAAAACATTTTAAGAATAGTGAATAGCTTGGGAGGATATGATTGGAATTAAAATACTTTAAAAATGTCAGAATCATTGAAAAAAAAGGAATCCGGTCTCAGGGCCCTTTTCCTTTTCTTAATAACAAAATGGAACAGCCTCCTGTAAAATGAAGCTTATTATTTCTTATTGTTCTTGTAACTTCCAAGCTAGCTCCAACAAAATTACTCAGCTGCCCGAAAGTTATGTGACAAGTGACAAACACAACCTAAGATAAATCTAATTTTAATTACATATCAGTTTTAAAAAAAAAAGATAAGTAATCAAATTGGATTTTATTCAAATACTAGTCAAAGGCCTATTTTAAAAGAAATAATATTGATCTTAAACAACAAGATCAGGGAATGGATAAACATACGTAGCACAATAAGTAGATACTTACAGTCTGTTGAGCATCAGTTGACATGAAAGAAAGAAAACAACAATTGTTTAGTGAAGTGTTGTTAGTAATTTTAGCTTAGTAATCATTAACTTACATCCCCAGAGAAAAGGCCAATAAAGCTGTGTTCGTTCCAATTCGGATTATTATCAGGCAAGATTTTCCACAGCTTTTACTCTTGACTAACTCCGAGAAAAACCTCTTTATCTAAATGTTGATGTCGTTATAAAAAAAAGTATGTTTTGACCATTTGTTTTGGTATGAAGAAAGACAAGAAAGAAGAAACCATGAACTCTTAGTTTCACTGAGGAGGCCTAGATCTGCAGAACAGGCGAGATTTTTCAGCGTTTCTCGGTCAAACGGAGGCAAGCACGAAGCGAGCGCGAGGGCGAGTCACGCGCGAGAGGAGGAGTGAAAAAAAAGACACGAAAAACATTTTGAGAATAAAGAATAGCTTGGGAGGTTATGATTGGAATTACTTTAAAAATGCCAGAATCATTGAAAAAAAGGAATCCGGTCTCAGGGCCCTTTTCCTTTTTTTAATAACAAAATGGAACACCCTCATGTAAAATGTAGCTTATTATTTCATATTGTTCTTGTAACTTCCAAGCTAGCTCCAACAAAATTACTCAGCTGCCCGAAAGTTATGTGACAAGTTACAAACACAACACAGATTAATCTAATTTTAATTACATATCAGTTTTAAAAAAAATGATAAGTAATCAAATTGGATTTTATGCAAATACTAGTCAAAGGCCTATTTTAAAAGAAATAGGATTGATCTTAAACAACAAGATCAGGGAATGGATAAACATACGTAGCATAATAAATAGATACTTACCCCCTGTTGAGCATCAGTTGACATGAAAGAAAGAAAACAACAATTGTTCAGTGAAGTGTTGTTAATAACTTTAGCTTAGTAATCATTAACTTACATCCCCAAAGAAAAGGCCAGTAAAGCTGTGTTCGTTCCAATTCGGATTATTATCAGGCAAGATTTTCCACAGCTTTTACTCTCGACTAACTCCGAGAAAAACCTCCCTATCTGAATGTTGATGTCATTATAAAAAAAAGTATGTTTTTACCATTTGTTTTGGTATGAAGAAAAACAAGAAAGAAGAAACCATGAACCCGCTGTTTCATTGAGGAGGCCTGGATCTGCAGAACAGGCGCAATTTTTCAGCGTTTTTCGGTCAAACGGAGGCAAGCGTGAAACCACCAAGAAGTGCGAGTCACGCTCGAGGAGGAGTGAAAAAAAAAATTTATGGAAAAACACCTGTAACCCGCAGAACAGGTGCAATGTTCTGCGTTTTTCCGACAAACAGAGGCAAGAAGGAAGCGAACACGAAGAGTGAGTCACGCACGGAAGGAGGAGTACAAAAAAAGGAAGGCAAAACCAGCTGTACCCTGTACCTACACCAATTTTTCAAGCTATTTTCCCCCAGACACCGGCGGAGACTACAACAAACATGGTTTTATGTCGAGGCAACATTTTCTCCAAAGAAATGACGGTTACAAGTAAACATATGTTTCTATGCGAGCGAAACCTATAAGAAGGTGATATATTTGAACGTAAATAAATCTTTACAGTTATTTTGGTGTTTCAAATGCGTATGTGGACAAGTTTTATAAACTTAGTGCGTCCGCTACCTTCGGAGGATAAATCTCATAAATGACATTTATCCCATCCCATTGTTTACAGTTGTTGTTGCTTATTTTTAAAGTTCAATTCTGTTCGTATTCCCAATTTACTTCTCTATGTGCTTGTAAATACATCAGCGATGCATTACCTTTGCTTATCCTTTACAGTTGGCTTGTACGGAATTAAACAAAGGGCTTCTCGAATAGCTTCGTCCATAAAACATGATACGCTACGCTTTTGTTGAAAGATATTCGTTTATCACATGATATTCACTACTCAATTTGATAGGAACAGTGGAAGTGTGGGAAGTATTTTTTTTGCGCTCCTCCCTCGCGCTCACCTAACGCTTTTCTCCGTTCGCCGAAGAGACGCAAAAAAATTACGCCGGTTCTCCAAGCAAGACAAGGTGTGGCGTGACATAGTCGGCAACAAGTTATCGATTAGAAAGATATTTTTAAATATTGAACTATCAAGTTAAAGATGGAAATGATTACGAAGCACGAAAATATAATCTCTTGTCATAAAATATTTTTTCGACGGTTGATGATCAAACTTTGGGCTGCTTGATGGCTGACAGTTAAACCCATTGAGACCCTTCAAAGCGGACGCTTTACCTGAATTGCACCCGAAACTCATCTAGAGACATGTATTGTAACTTTAATCATCATATGACCCGTATGGACCCGCGCACCCTTCTTTTATATGCAAGTACATCCTATCTAGGTTGAGACAAAAATTTCGAAATCTCGAACACTAAGTGGTAAAATGTTCATTGACTGAGTTTGGTCGGGCCGGACCGGATAATAAGCACTAGTATGACCTCGAGCCAAAAGTTTACCTGTCCGGCCCTTCCATCCAGTCGATAAGTACATTTTACGTAATTTTTTCCTCTTTCAAAGTTATGCTGTTTGCCAAAACGCCAATAAAACTCACAACCAAAAACGGGATGCGCACGCTCCAAAAAATTAATCCGCATTTTAGGTACATTAGGTTTACCTTTCAACAACAAATCACCTATATTTTATTATGTTTAAATGGTCACGATGAACGATTAAATCAAATTGAATGAATAAAAAAAAGGAATAAAATTTTAGTTAACTTATGTAAGCGGTCAAACCAAAAATGCCAAAGAGGGTTAATAAAAAATAATGGCTACTTACGGCCTTATTGTCACAAGGTCAGGTAAGATAATAAAATAGAATAGAAAAGATAGTAAAATCATAAATCAGCAAATTGTGTCTAAATTAACAATCGTTTTAGTTCAACAGTTCACAATTCGAATAGATGATTAAAATCATACTCACATGCTGTATTGAGCAGTAACCAGGGGCAGAAAAGAAACAAAAAATGTTAGTTTAAGTGAGGAGGGTAATTTAAGAAAGAATGCAGTAATGTTAAAAACTAATCAACGAAACTAGGTTAAACACAAGGGATAAGAACTCGTATTAGACTTTTGATGGTTTATTGGCTGGAGACTTAGAGGATGAATAACCAACAATTAAAGGTAACAATATGATAATATTTATGGGCAACTGTTTGATACGTGTCTTTCCCCTTGTTCATTGAGGGATAAAGTTGTTTGCCAGAAATTCGCTTTCGATCTTATACGCGGACTTGTCAACAATGGCATTTTTGCTGAATGGGAAGGAAGTTTGCAGTAATTGCCAGATTTTTATCTAATTTGCTCTTTTTCTCTTTAGAAGTTTCCTTAATGTCAGCATGAGGAAAATGCCAATTTAAAAAAATATTCTGGTCTACTGTCGATGTTGTATTTTGATCATCCCTTTCTACATCGATATTTCAATTATCTCAGTTTTCCGTCTCAGTTCACTTAAACTCAGTTCCCTGAAAGTTGTATTTAATGCATTATCTTCTGCTGACATTATCCTCTCTCTCTCCCCCTCTCTCTCTCTCTCTCTCTCTCTCTCTCACTTTCTCCC
>NC_089322.1:7216729-7274168 GCF_036669915.1 Pocillopora verrucosa | reverse complement strand
TCTTTTGTTGAGTCTAATGTTGTTATGCGTTTATGTGGTCTGGTGGCGAGAAATTACAATCGAACGACTTGTCGAAAGTGTCTGCGTAATTTGTCCGCATGGGATGTCTATGCGTGAGTTGACAGACGGTTTGACAGCGCTAGTAGTTTAACGACTTTCTACTTTCTTCCTGCTGAACGTGTTGCGATGGCTTGCTAATTAAAGCGATAGTAAGTCCTCTATCGCGCTGGAAAGAGAAGCCTATAGAAATAAGTAAGGCCAGGGTTAAGGTCGCGGAAGAGGAATAAATTATTTTCGTCGTTCCAAAAATATTCCGAGTTTCTTGGCTCCAACTATCAAAGCTCAAAAGCTCGGCTGGGGTCATTTGACCTGAAATTTTAACCGCGCTGAACTGAAATCGAATGGCAAAGCGGAGAATTACTCCATAACCACAGCAGCAACTGGCTCTGGAATTGCCCTTCTTTCTTGGCTCATGATGGGGAAAGCACGCTAATCGGTAAGAAATCCGTAATTTGGGATCAAAATGGAAATATGTTGTGTATGCAATTGCTCAGATTTGCTTTATTTAGCAGTTGTTGCCAGCAGGCACATGGTAATACTTTCTCTATCGCCACTTCAATAAACCGACTATGCTCTTGATATTTTGTACGTTTCGGTATCGAATTCTGTAAAAAACTCTCGTAGTCCCACATGTTTTTTATGCACGTTTTGCTGGCTTATGTACTGGGAAAAGTCCCGTTAATTTATTGGATGCTGCCACAACTACCGGACAAAACGCCCAGGAAAACTCGATGCAGCCAATGTTCGATGTTACTTTTTAAAAACGCTCAGTGCCACGATTTTTTGTCACAGTTCACAAGAACAAAGGCGATAGTGCTGTTGCGAGTCGTAGCTGGCAAACAACGGTCGGGTCACCTTAATTCATACAATTCTGACGAAAATTCACTTCATCTTTTTTTTTCAGTTTCATGTGATTACAGTCTGTGTCAGTCAATGGGGGAAGAACCCTGGTCGTGGTGGTTACACGACAAGATGACAATGTCAAAAGAGCAACCCCCAGAACCCAAAGGAAGAATAGAATCATCAACTGAAAAGGAATCACGGTCAAGATGCAAAAGAGGAGATAGAGCGTCTTATGAAGAAACTTTAAAGAAGATAATGCGAATAGCTGTGCGAAACCGAAATCGTCAAAATAGTGAGCTACGTGCGCTAAATTGCAGGAACTTATATTAAAATTTAATATAACGATAGCTTCGTGCAATATTTCAGTATAAAAGCGAAGGAAAACGTCCAGAATTCTATAGAAGTTCCAAACCTGTCTTTGATAAAGGATTTGGGGATTTTTCCTGTAATTTATTTATTTTACACCTTGGCTGAATTTTCGTAGCAGTCAAATAATGAGGCCTTTTATTAGCATGCCATGTAAAAGGACAATTCTGCCTTCGAGTTCTGTTTCCCACCATGACGTATGCTTTATGTCAGATTTCTTAGCATGAAGGAAACTACCTAGGCTTACTCCTCGTTCATCTCGAGAGTTACCCTCAGCCTCATAATTCGCCGGGTGGAAAGAGCCAATGTCCGTATCTAAAACACAAGCACGTCGACTACTAAGTACTTTAAGACTCTTAGAAATATACGGCGATAACTGCATCCCTAAAATGTCTTCAAGATATATATCGTTTGTGGTTTTTCATTTTAGGCCCTGTTTTAACAAAAATGTCTTACATTACACCTGAATGTAAAAAAGCTATTGGAGTTTATGCACATATACTTATACTTAAACAGGCCCCAGTGACTCCTTCTGTAATTTTCTTATAATTGTTTCAAAGCGTGAGAAACTTGAAGGTTCGACAGCCATCAATGAGGCCAAAAATCAAATACGGTCTTTGCTGCAAGTCGTACTCCGTTCAACTTGACAGAAATACGGCAGCCAAAAATATCATTTTTTTCAAAACCTACGTAAGTTTTGTGACAACGCACAGTAATTGTCTGCTTTGCTAAATAATTCGCTTTTACTTTACCTTTAAGAACTTTTATTATAATTTAATAACGTCCTTTAATCAGGTTATATTGTCAGAATTTCCACGTGATCCGACTTCACTGAGGTAACACCATACACGGTGTCCCACTCAGCAATCCTGTAAAACAGCAGATATTTTATTTTAAATTGTTACTTTTAATATTGAAGCTTCAAAGTTTATGTTGTATGTACGCCTTTGTTTTGTAAACTTTCTTTTTCTTTTGTTGTTATAGCCCACTTTCCATGCATGTCAAAAAACGAGAGGAGCCGGGTTTAAGGGAGGAAAATGTTAGAGAACTTCTTTACCAAAGAAGCTGCAAAAATGGTTTACCTGACCTACAGGCTTATTCTGACGCGTATCAAATGACGATGAACATGATCAATATGCACTTGGCGCGGACGCAAATTGTTTTCTGAGAAGTAATGTCTGCTATTCTAATACTTTTGTTACAGTTGTACGTTTTAGTTTATGGTCACAGTCGTTTGTTTATTTCCTGGATGTGATTGCTTAGTGCTACACCTACGAACTGTTCAGAGGAAATGGCGAATAAGCTAGGTTTGGTATAACCTTGATAGTTTTTGATTATCTACTAGACGACGTATTACAAGCGAATATTTTTTAATTAAATGTGAAATTCTAAGGAAATAAAAAAGTCAATAAACCATCTATTTACCAGATGCTCTCAAGAGTTCAATGCAACGTGTTCTTTTATACAGTAGCTATATAATAGTAAACCATCGAACCTGCGAAGATTAACGACTTGATCAGTTCAACAAATCAGTTTCCAATCACGTAGGCAGATGGCCACTAGGATACATTGACTAAGAAACTACTTTCAAGAAAATTTTAGGACCGTAGGGCGACCTAGTGTTTTTCATTTACAGGGAAAGTGATGGACTTTGATATCGGTATGTCCATCAGCTACAGCTTTCCCAGCTGACTTGGAAGAGGAAGACTGCGGTGCGCGAAATAATAGAACGCGGTTCTTGTTTTGAGTTCGAAGGCGTGGAAAAGCGAAGTCCCGTACCCTCAAATGACGAAGACGACACTGAGGATTCTTAATCCAGCTGATGATCGCTATCCTGTACTGTGTAGTTTTTTACCAATGAACTTTGTTTGCTTTTGTTATACCCGCAATTGGATGAGTGCATGGTGTTATCAGTATCACAGGGCCCACAGTTCTACTGACAGCCCCACAATACCTTACTAAATATCGTCTGTAAAAGGTTACAATTGCCCGAGGTTAAAATTTAATCTAACTGTTTTGTTTTCTTTTGTTGGGACTCCCCAGATGCCGTACGAGGGCTCATCCATTTTGGCCGAAAGGTTAAATAAACTCTCAAGAAGGAAAGATTCCCGAGGAATGTTCTATTTTACGGAATAGTTACAATCTAGAATTGACTTGGTAGTCATAAATAGTCAGTAAGATAAGCCTCTAGTCTTTTTATTGCAGATATCAAATAGAGTGGTGTTTACATTCTGTTTCGATACAACTTATTGTGGTTTGGAAATTGTGACACCAAATTAAACCGCTCAGATAACGTGCTCTCATTTCGTCAAGTTTTTAAACAAGCATTCCATTTTGCCATAGGCAAAATTGTTTCCGTTACCACCGTAACGCACCCTTTAAATTGCGTTTTTTTTTCCGCATACAAATCGAATACACTTAAGAAAATTAATAATTTGATTAACTCACACTCTATTAACGGTTCTCTCCGTTTATGACCACATCCTGTGATACTAAGAGCAAAATGTTAAATATCAATAACAATGCAATCGCCTGTTTTTGCAAAACAAATAACAGTAACTTGAAAGTTGGAACCAATCACCAGAAGTGATGCAATATATAATTTAAAGAATAGACTTCGTTAAGTGATACCTCGGTGCTAATTAATACCACACGACTCATTTATTACCGAACTACAAAACTATTACCCAAATTTCAGGAGAATCTCTTACTAGGTCTGCCACAAAAAAATTTACTGAATGGTTTCAAACAATACAACAATGAAAAGTTTGCACAGTACAAGCTATCTGCAATAAACGAGCTGTTTTTCAAGTTGGTTGGTTTTTGTTTCTTCTACTTTTCTTTCCTCTTCTGATTTTATCGATTACGGAAGTTTACTTCATATCTATCCCAATTTTCCTTATTCCTGAACCCGATTAAATTATTTATTTATTAGCATTCTTTGAGAATTAATATTCATTGTTTTTTTTGTGCTTTTATTATTATCATTTTGTTAATCAATGACAAAAGCTTTCGTTCGCATATTCCTTCTAATACTTATAATGGAGAGAAATTTAACTAACACAAACCTACACTGACTTAGTTTAGCACTGAGAAGGAACGATTATGTACCCTAACGACGGTCACTGTGCCCATTTTCCCCAATCTCATTAGCAGAGGGCCGTCTTTGCAACTCCTGTCCTCACATTGGTCCTGGCGTCTTCATCTCCGAGATCTTCAACCCCTGGAGTATTTTGCCTTGTCATAAGCGCCCAAGTTTAAGAAGTTCCACGTATGTCCTTAGGAAAAAAGTAACAAATGAGGGTAATACATTAGCCTGCAGATCGCTAACAACACTGGAAAGTCAAGCTGAAAGTGCGATCACTTCCCCGGCGTACTGAGAATCTCTTTGGTTTAAAGTCGCGGATATACTAAGTGAGTTTCCTATTTCCTCTCTGAAAATAGAGAAGTTGCAAGTAGGTGGGTAGAACTGACCAGATTTATGCCCTGAGGACGATAACAAACCGCCATAACTATCAGAAGGAGCCAGCGAGTTGAAATGCCCGTAAATGGCCTGACGGGCTGGAAAATGTCTCTTACCAGAAGTATGAATGGTCTCAGCTGAAGCTTTTAGAAAGCGACCGGAAATAAAACCAAAGCTACTAAGTATTGCTCCCAACACATGGGGCAAGGTAAGAAGTTTGAAAAGCTTTCGAGTCTTTAAAAAGCAAAAAATATGAGGAAGTTGTCAATTCTAGAAACAAACCTCTTCACGAATGTATTTGTCCATTCTTTGTCGCAGGCTTTCAAAGGAGGACGGAAGTCAGGGTTACGGTTCCAGCACCTTTTTATGATATCATACCTGAAATTTAACAATCATGGTATACTCTTAACTACCTTTTTATGGATTGTGTAAAGAAGACCAGTAAGGTCCTCCTACTGGAATCTTGATTAAAAATAGTATAGGCAATGGTTAAGGTTTGTCCTTTTATTGAAAATAGTATAGGCAATGGTTTAGGCATGTTCTGGGACGTTGAACATATCACACTACTACACTCGCTCTGATGTTTTTCAATACATTTTAATGTCATAATTGTCCACAACCGCATCTCGCTGAATACGGTATGCTCCTGGTTCACATTCACATCAACGGAAACCTACTGATATGATTGTAGTTCAGTTGCTTTATTGCAAAGATTTCAGCAATGAGAACGGTTAAAATATGTCGTCTTGGATCTTAGGTTATTTTTAGGAACACGTTGGTATTATGATAAAAAATTGCAACTCACAGTTTGTTATCAACATGATCGGGCTTTGGCATCTGATATCCCTTGGTGACCTCTGCAACCACCATACCTTCTGACCATCCGTCGTACGGAATTCCTCCTGTCAAAGGATAAGGACAAATGCATGTCACATTGCTTCATTTATCAACTCTACAGAGACCGTGTCACAACTAAGTTACAGGAAGGAACATTACGTAAGAACTAAAGAATTATCTTAAAGAATTTTACAGTGATGAATGGCCAAGGAGTAAGTAAAACAAATCTTTATTAAAATAATAGTAATTAAAATAGCATCACTTCTATAGCGCTTGCGCATTGCTGTTCTAAGCGTTAAATGTATTGACTGAACATAGCTTGGCTTACCAAGGGTAACTATCTCATACAGAAACGATTCCATAGGACCACCTGGCAAGAGCATATCAGAAATATTCTACAATTAATCGCTGAGTGAATTTTGAACGTGAATTGATCAAGAAAAATCCAAGATAGTAATTTCGTTAGTTTGGTGGATTAATATACATATCTATACATACACATCACTCAAGGTAGAAAGTCCAGCAAGTTCTCCCAGCATAATCTCTGGTGCAGTCCATTTGATTGGCAAACATCCCTGGAGAAACAACCAATAAACGTTTGCCGTACAAAACTTATGTCCTTTTTTTTTTCAAAAGCCATCTTTAAAAAATTATGAAGCTGCATAATGTAAATATGTTTCAATGAGAAAAGAAAGCTAAATTTCTGGTTCCCTTATAGGTCAATCTAATGTTAGCCTTCGTAAAGCTGTCATGGAAAACAGAAAATGTAATTCCTTTCGCGAGACTTTACAAAAAACGTTAATGAAATTGACATATCCCGATGCCCAGGCCAGAGTATTCATTCTGTTTATTTCTACCTCTGTTTTGTTTTGTTTCTTTCTTTTAATTCAAAGTGAGCTATGAAACCCTGTTGGTAGTCGAGGTACATTAACATTGTGCAGAGAATATGCTTACGCTTACAACTTTTTTCCAGAAAAACCCCGCACTGAAGCAACAAAAAAATGTTTTCTACCTTTTTGGCATTTCCATGGCCATACTTGAAGCTTTGATATGCCATACCAAAGTCTGTCACTTTGCAAACATAGTTTTTGTCAAGGAGAACGTTTCGAGCCGCCAGGTCACGATGGATAATCTATCAGAAGGTAAGGAGCCAGAATATAAAAGCTAAGAAACGATAGGTTTTATATAGTGCAGCGGTGAATCAAACGTCTGAGTATATTCGAACGAAAAAAGGGCTCAAACTAAGTCGGCCCCATATAATGATTTAATGCTGACAAAACCAAGATTTCTATTTTTTTTATTAAAAAGAAAATTTTACAACAGCGAAAATAACGTTAGTGATAACAATAATAATGATAACATGAATAACTATGCTAATAATCATAATATATGATAATAAAATGAAATCTAGAAATGGTAAACCAACAGAAGACCCGTTGTGTTCCAAAAAAGAAAAAACACAGATGGTTCTCTCTTTACCTTAGTTTCCTTTTACAGATTTCTAGGGAGTTCCATTTTTCCCTTTATTTTTTTTAAGTGTCGCAATAAGGTTTGTACATGAATATATATATATATATATATATATTTGTCATAGTCTATCTTTGCGGCATGGTGCTCCATGCGTTCGCATCAATAAGACTTAACTTTTCTGTGACTCTGAGTTTCACGCTTACGCGACATTAGACAGATTTTAGAACTCTGGGTCACAGAAAGTTATGTCTCAGTGATAAGGTCAACCCTCATATATATATATATATATATATATATATATATATATATATATAATAAACCTTGATTATAGTCTATCCTTGCGGTATGGCGCTCGATGCGTTCGCAAAGCGCGGAATATCTGAAAGTTGGACAAATCAATAGGACATAACTTTACGAGTTTACAGATCTTGATCTGTCTGATGATCGCGTAAGTGTGAAACTCAGAGTCACAGAAAAGTTATATCTTATGGATTTGTCCAACTTTCATATATATATATATATATATATTATATATATATATGTATATATATATATATATATTATATATATATTATATGTATGTATTATATATATATATATTTTTGACACCACTTTTTGTCTGATGATCGCGTAAGTGTGAAACTCAGAGTCAGAGAAAAGTTGTCTTATTGATTTGTCCAACTTTCAGATATATATATATATATATATTGATGTATGTGTATATATATATATATATATATATTATTCACTCTACTTTCGAACAGCAAAAATGAAGCATCAGCGCATACTCGATCTTTGACAGCTACATAAGCTTAATTTTATACCATTCCAGATAATCATAGCTTTTGACTTATTTTGTTGACATATACTGTGACCTGTTAATGTCAACAAAAAGCATCATGGCTAAAAAAGGTCTTAGAGGTTTTATCTAAATTCAAAAGGACTCAAATATGTTTGCCAAAATCCGAGCTATTGAAAAATAAAAAGTTTAAATCTCTGAAAGATTTTTCTGAGTTAGAATTGACACGTGAAAAGTAATCTACTTACTCCTCGCGTTCCAAGGAACACCATGCCGGCGGCGATTTGTTTGGCAAACATCACAAGATCGTAGTTGGTCAAATCCTGGGCTCTTCCCTCACCAAGATAATACCGATCCCTCACCCCTCGGCATTTTCTCAGGTAACCAAGCAGGTCACCACATGGCATGTACTCCATGATGAGTATTGGGTGAACTTAAGTGACGTAAAACAAAAGAAAAAGTAAATAAACCCCACGTCAAGGCCCTCCTTACTGTATATATAAAAAGAAAAATTTCCCGATGACTTTCTTCATAAGCAGTTTAGCCTACACGAAGGACTCATTTTTCGTTATCAACCCTCATCAAAATTTACTTTTAAAAATTTGCCATAGGTTAAAAAGCCGGTTAGCCCATTTAACGAGATTTCAGGCTATCCGATCGAGATCTTAGCAAACTGCCGATGGATTCATGCTCTTGGAGAAAAACAGTCTAGTTGCCAAAAAAAAAAAAGAAACTTCGTTCCATTAACATTTTGTTAACGGAACTTATGTTAAGAGGTCCTGAGAGGGTTTATTTAGCATTTGTACCATCGTTAATAACATATACCTAGAAAAGATGCTGTACGCTTAGTACTTACTTTCTTTCGTAACACAGCCCATGAACTTTACAATGTTTGGCGGAACGTTTTCACCGATAAGTTTCCCCAGCTCAATTTCCCTCATCAGACATATCCTTCCTTCCTCTCCAGCAGTGGCTACAACAAAAGTATAAATTAATTCAGACACATTCTGATTAATGCATTTGTTCCACGCAAGTTCAAGCCAGAAAGAATCCGGAAGAGTTACAAACCTCGCATCTTCCTATTACCGTTTGAATGATAATTTTCGCAGCTAGCAGATTGCCCAACTCTCTGACCTCAGCCACGGCTGAGTTGACAGTGAGTACAAAGGCCGAATCGAAACCAGTTGAGGTTTGAATCCTATCAATAGTTCTTGCTTTCTTTAGTTTTACTATCAATGCAGATGCTTGACTTTGGTTCGGTAAATGTCTTTTGACAGCGAAAAGCACCGTGTAGTCAGTCTGTTAGACTGCCTCCTTCAACCCGGGATAATCAGTCACTAATAAGGGAATAGGTCCCAAAGGAAGGAAAAAAAAGCCTACTGGATTCAGCAGCGGATCAAGAGGAAGGAACCAACGTATTTGCAACACCCCCCGGGGGGGGGAATGTTGCGCATTGTGACCTTTTACACCACTTGTTGGAAACAAGAATTATTGCAGCAAACTGGTTTATTATCTTCTTTGTTTTTTTGCTCCTCCCCCCGCCTTCTCTTTTTGTTTCCCGCGCGTAGCCTTGAGTGAAGAAGAGGGGTTGTGCGTTGGTCGGGAAGTAATTTTGGACCACCCCTTCCCTCCCCCACCCCCTCCCCAAATAAAACATTTTTATAACCACCCCTGAGATCAACATATTTATCAATAGAACACATTTAAGGAGGCTTACGCGTGAAACATTTAGCAGCGACTGTCCGATTTCCAGGTTGTCCATTTGGTGAACTCAGGAGAGCTCTCCACACGGCTCCGAACGCCCCTCGTCCAATGACATCTTGTAGCAGGACACGGTTCACCGCAACCTCCCACTCATCTACCTCCGTATTCAATGGCTCCATCTGAATTGCCTGCTCTTGATCAGGACTAAATATAGGAAATCAACTTTGTATACTTTCAGGTTAAAAAAAAAGAAAAGAGAAATCAGAGGGTAAAAAAATTGATTTGGCGGGATAACTTGATTGGCGAGATAATCTCTCTTCCCGATAGTGAGAAAACAATGTTTTTACAAAACCAGGAGCATAGATTTTTACAAAACATATTAGTAATTATTGTTATTTAAGTACACTTTGTTAATCGGATGAAGTTCAACATTACTTTCGTCGTTTGTTAAAATTAAACAAGAAACAGTTTGTTTTAAAATCAGAAATTTTCCGCGCATTTCATTTTTTTTTAAAGTAATTAATCTATGAATTAATCTAACCGGAAATAGATGGAAGATACTAATGAGATTAAGAAATTAAACAAAGGAACTAATGAAGCGGATTCTAACAACACTTTATGAATGTTAATAATGCATCATAAACGCGATAAGCACGATAAAAGTAAAGGCACTGCGTCATCATGGTAATGGTGTAGTTTTTTTTTCTTTTTTCGATGAATTTGATGAATAAAAGTTAAAATAGTTGACTTACAGAGCCATAGCTGCAATTCCAAATGATGAAATAAAGGGGATAAAAGAAGGTAAAGCTTTGCATTAATTCATTAAATCGAATATTCTAATAAAATTTCTGTGTAATGGCAGTATAATTTGAATTTGCACAAATTAGGAGTGACTTGATATTTGCTGAGTTTATAATTGTTATCAAAACATATACAGATGTGAAAAAACTCTACAATTAGCATTTTTTGGCCGGACGCGAGTAATTCTTATAAAAATATCTCTACTCTTAGACTCTAGCTCAGTGTTCCCCATCCCTCCCAGCAGACATGTTAAATAAGTTTAAACATTTCCTTCTTTTACTTTCAGACAAAGAAATCTGAAACAACACGGAAAAATTGACGTCACCCGTCCTTCGACGCTTGCAGAAATACCAGACAATTAGCGAAATGACAATTGCTACCACCACCGATCCACCAATGTAATACCACGAAGTGTTGAAACTTTGCATAGCTCGGGGCACTTGCTTAGCTGATTGTGTAAGATAAATATATGGCCATTAGACAAATCTCGACGGTAGTAAAAGTACTAACAAAATTCAAGTTTTACACCATAATGGTGTATCAGTCTTTGCTCTTTCGGATGGTGAGTCTCCGTCTTTTTTCCAAGTTACATTTATTGTTTTGCTAATCACAAAAACAGTTCTATTTAAATTTGGCTTAAACTTCAAAACCAAACGCTTTGTCAAGTTAAAAGTTTGATTAATGACATAATCTACAATATAGGATTTACCTGTGACATCGATCCAAAAGGAAGATTTTGCTTCGCCATAATCATTTCTAGCAGTACATTCATAATAGCCTTTATCTTCAAACGTCACTTGTCTAATAACCAAGGTGTTGTTTTTACTAAGTAGCACTCCATCCTTGGTCCAGTTGACAGATACTTGTGGATCACCTCTCAAATAACACTCTTTTGTAAATGTGGAGTCCAATGCAATGATGAGATTTCTTGACTCATTACTAACACGAGGTGGAACTGCAAAGTAAGGGTGTAAACACAAATTACAAAATTAGAAACAACCAAGCCCAACACCACCCCCACACTCAAAAAGAAAATATAATAAATAACAAAAAAGAAGAAGAGGAAGAAAATGAACCACTTTTTGATCATATCAAACAAATCCTTCCAAAAACCATGTCAGTCAGGCTATATTACTAACTTAGCCATGAAATCATCAAATTGTAAGTGTGGGAACAAAGGAACAATTGTAAAGACTTTCCAGTTCTTCGCAATGAATAACTAACCTGGTCCTCACTGGTGAATCAGTCGTAGATAATAGCTGAAAGCCCTTGCATTTTTTAATTTTTCTGATAGTTTTCCACAATTACCTTATCCTTAGCTCAGACCCAGACACCTTAATCTAGAGTCGGGCCCACTGACTATTGATCCACACTCTGTAGACATATCAATTGCATGACTGATTTATAATACAGTTGTGAGCTTTACAAACACACCCTTTACAGAAATGTCAATGTCTTTGGTAGAAATGCCTGCTTCATTCTCTGCCTTACAAGTGTACCGCCCTTCGTCCTCCTTTTTTATCTCAGAAAAGAAGAGAGACAAACTCTGTCCTTGCAATGTATTATTCTTGAACCAGGTGATCTGTGGTTCAGGCCGACCCGCCACAACTTTACACGTCAAGTTTACACTGCTTCCTTCTATGATGCGATCGCTTGCTCCAGAAATATCCACTTTTGGTCGAACTAAAAGGTAAATTAATAACATTTTCTTGGAAAATCGGATGTTTTCCTATATCATTTACACTGAATACATTAGACGACGTAACTTAATGAACATTTGATGATGACAGTACTAGTAGCGCTTAGTATGAAGTATAATCGTTTGTCAGATCGCGAACCTTTCGAACTTCGTATTGAGGGCGCAGCCATGGGGAGTCTGGTGTCTGCCGTTATTGCTAATCTCCACATAAAGAGTCATAGGAGCAATCGATAACCTTATCATCTTACCAGCGAAGGATCTGGAAACGCTATGTATATGACACATTCACAATCTTGGTTCGCGAAAACGCTGATAGCTTCCCACAGCATTTGAAGAACTGAAAGCATGCCATTCACTTCACTGATGTTACAGATAGTAACAATACACCCGCCATCCATGGCGCTGCATCTTTAAAACAAGAGCCCGTGGTTTACAAGATTCCATGTAGGTACGGCAAAGTTTACATCAGCGGAACAGGCAGACCTATGGAAGTGAGGTTAAACGAGCAATATCGCAGATCGAGAAACGACATGCCAAGACAGGCCTTTGCAGTTTCAGAAGACACCTGGAAACCACCTCCTCTGGACTGAAGTAGAGTTCATTGAAAGTGATCCTATTATTATAAATGCAGGGTAAAAGAGGCCATCCACATAAGACTTTGCCTGTTAGGACATAAATTGGACATTGGGGCAGACATCCCAGAAACATGGATGCTGACCACAAGAAACACAAAAACAGGATAACTTTGCGACAGCGGACTTCGGAAGAACATTTGGTCAAAGTGTGCCAATCGAAGCCTGTGTGGGATTCCAGCCAATCACAGCCAAACAGAGAGTTTCATAAGGTCATGCATATCTACCAACCTTATAGCACGAAGAAGACACAATATGCAGTCAAAAAGTCGCGATCCATATCCAAAGTGACTTAATGGCCAGACAAACGATTATACTGCATTCAGAAAGTGAATTTGTCACTACGACCAACCGAAGTCGACTAAGGCACATTACCAGTTTGAAAAGAAACTATAAACTTTATCAAAGGGCACTTAATTTGAGTTATGACGAGGAACTACACCTAGACAAATAACCTAAGTATAATTTTTTTAACATGACACCCTACTTTCAAACAACTAAAACAAACGAACATATTCACGATAAAATGTCGCCTCACATAGCTGCGAATATGAACACCGAAAAGGTTTTGAAATTGAGTAAATTAAATTAATCACATTTGAAGACCTGAATTTATGACCTTCTATATATTATTTCATTGGTCCCTCACCTATAACTCTCACTAGTATGTCTTTATCTTTGCTTGTAACCCTCTTTGCTCCTTTAGTTTGTTTCATGGTACAAGTGAATGTTCCATTGTCTTTAGGCTTTACAGGACCAATACGCAGGCTGCCACTGGATAATGGAGTGAATCGTTTCGGGTCTAAGGGCTTTCCTCCTTTCTTACTCCAAGAAATCTGGGGATTTGGTTTTCCATCAGCACTACAGCTTATAATGCCAGACTCGTACGCAATAAAGGTTTGTTGGTCCAACGTCTTTTCAGTAAATCTTGCTGTTGAAAGGAGTAATGAAAAGTACTAATATCGTAGCTACACTTTTGAAAGGTCAGAGGTGTACTTGTCTTACATGACATTGTCATGCATGTTAAGCCTATTTCTACAATATAAGAAGATTTGTTTTTTCATACCATTAATGTAGACAATGTTATATTGAACATATTCCAATCTCTGGCATTCATATATTCCTCCATCAGACAGCTGTACATCATCAATGAACAGATCACCATTGTCTCCAGCCCTGATCCTTTGAGAAGTAGAGTTTGTTATTTCAAGCTTTCGCCCATTGATGACCCATCTAGCGTGATTGGTTTTATTGTTTATAGAGCAATGAAGCTTTTCTCTGCTGCCAATATCAAAATAGAGTTCAACTCCTTTCAAAACATTCTTGTTCTCTGCAAAAAAAAATGGTCCGGTGTGGAAGGTGTTGTCAAAATAAGTCAAATTTTGTGTAATTAACACAAGGACTACAAGAAGAGATAGAAAAATTGAATATATTTACCTGTACTAAAGCTTAACTTGGGAAATTTTTTAACTTTGTCGTACTGAAAACTAAGTTACATTACTCCAAACAAAGTCATATCAGCCATTATTAAAGTAATGTAACCTTTATATCGCATCCAAAAATGGTTATGTCACCCATTAAAAAAAATCAGGTAACCCTTAACTGAAGTCAAGTGATTTTATGAGCAGTCATATTACATTCATGAAAGTCGTGTATACCCTAGCTAACGTCATTTCACCTCAAGGCCAAGCTGAATCATCTAAAAGGAGGGTAAGTTTCTTAAGAGCTAATGTCAACATGCATCAGACAAGCAACGGCAAGTCACCCAAAATTTCCTTTCACTCCAACTTTCATATTTTGTAGACAATGTGTCCTAATAATTGTGGTGTAGTTTCTTTGTGAAAATATATTTTAGTTTTCGAGAAATTTTTTTTTTCGTTCAACCGCTCAAATATGCAAATTTTCACCGTGAATATTGCCCTCACGTAACGAATTTATTTGACCTCCGATATTTCTGTCGACAAAATCCTTTGTTTTATCATCTTAACTTAATCCTCTCATTATTGAAGCTAGCAAAAAAATATTTATTTTTTGGTGAATATTTTTGTCCGACATACTTCCTCTATGTCGAAAAGTAGCACCAAAACAAAGACAGTTTAAACAATGACCGATATGATAGAATCTACTGAGCTTCTACAAAAAAAATCAAAGTGCTCTGTGAGCAAACTCGTGAATTGACAGATGATTTACATGATTTTTTGGATTATGTTTAATGTTATCTGGTTTAGGGAATTTTGTGGTTGATTGTCATATTTAGAGTACGAGCAGTAGTTCAGTGTTCGCTAATGTAGCAATGAAACAAAGTAACGTTGGGATAAGAAGGCATTACAATTGAAATGATCAAGCTATTACATTTGACAAAGGTGAATGATGTCATGTGTTTTAAACATATATCGTTTTTGTTTCTGGTTCAAAAGAAAAGGTTGGAAGTAAATGTGGGTGAAAAGTGAAAATTACTGTCTATCATTGTAAATATTGGAAAATCAAGGCAATGCTCTCTTAATGGAAACATTAATGATTCCTTCTTTATCAAATGAGTTAAACGGGAACGAGTTTTGAGTGATATAACTAAGCCCAGACTGCCACCGTCATTTTGGATTTCCGCTTGGGTAGATTTTGGTCACCTGCTAGGCAACGCATAATCAAGAACAAGATAGAATTTCATTTCAGGCTATTTATCAATTCTGTGGTGTATAACTTTCGCATTTTAGTACGTAATATTTATTTTGAATCTTCAAACTGTCTTGGAACTTAAAAGAAAATTGTTCTTTAAAAATTCACTGAAAATCGGTAGCCAAAATTATTTGTTTAGGTGTTATTTGATTTTCGTGTTAACCTGTAATCTCGTCAGTCGCCGGCATCTTCTGTTGATTCATACAGAAAACACACACGATACGAAATGTAATGATCGATTTTGTCCCAATCTCACGCCATAACAGAAGAGCTTTTGAAAACCTGTAAACTCCGAGCGCTTCGGAGTAAGTGATATTTTTTAATGAGTCTTCGGATTGTTTTCAAGTTCAAGAATTGTAAATTACAATTTTATAAAAAACGAAGGTTGTTCTCTTATTTCAGTGTGAATCCTCGCACGCCTACCAGTCGCTGGCGCCGCTTGTTGAAACTAAAACGAAAAATATAAACTCTTTTAAGATTATCATTGGCTTCTTTTTCAACCCACCCCTATTCTTAGCAACAAAGGTCCCCATTTCGTTTGTTTATTACTCGCCAAAAACTATCAAATGCACTCAAAAGCCTAAAATCGAAAAAAAGTTTACAGGAATCGACCAATCGAGCGAGCGAGCATGCGCGCAAGAGCGAGTTAAAAAGGATGGTTATAAAGTTACTTTAAAAATGTCCTTGTGTTTTTGTGTTGTTCTATCGTGAGACGAACTCAAAGTCCGGCAAAATTTGCTTACTTTTCGCCGCCGTTTATTGGCATAAATCACTACAATTTGTAAAAAAATCTAACAAAACACTCTTACCTTGTTTATTTATGATTTTATAAGACCAATAAGCTGTTTCGGTTACTATATTACGCTTCGGTATTACTTCTTGCGAGGAGGCCAGGTCTTAAGTTGTGTCACGCAATAATTGATCCCAACACAAATGGATATTTACCCTGTATGAAGATTTTTTTTTTAATGTTGAATTGACAATATTTGAATGTCACTTTTGTGGCCACTAATCGTTGTTTCAGTAGCAGCGTAGCAGTTAAAAGCGGGTTGTTAGGTGCTGACAGGGTGGGTATTGACCGTAATTTTGCACAAGATGGTATTATGAATTTTCCAGAAGTCTTGCGTACTATCTGTGATACACGCTTTTTGTCATGAACGCAACCCCGGCTAGGCGGGTTACCCCACCTTGAGACGTTTACACGGCAAATTGTCACCCCGGCTGACAGGGTTACCCTACCTGGCAGACCGGGCAACCCGCCCAGGCGGGTCACCCCACCTATCATGTAAACATGATCAAAATAAAATAAGAAATTATCGGGACAGGCGACTTGAGGTCCCCCACCTCAATGTAAACACACCCTAAATTTAGTGCCGGACTTTGAGTTCGTCTCACCTTAGAACAACATAAATACACAAGGACATTTTTACAGTAACTTTATAACCATCCATTTGCCTTTTAAAAGCTTGAAGCTCAGTAGATTCTGTCATATCGGTCATTGTTAAAACTGTCTTTGTTTTGGTGCTACTTTTCGACATAGGAAAAGTATGTCGGACAATAATATTCACCAAAAAGTACATATATTTTTGCCAGCTTCAATAATGACAGGGGATTAAGTTTAGATGATAAAACAAAGGATTATGTTGACAGGGTTATCGAAGGTCAAGTAAATTCGTTACATGAAGTCACACAACTCGGGTAATATTCAGGGTGAAAATTTGCATATTTGAGCGGTCGAACGAAAAAAATAATTTCTCGAAAACTGAAATGCATTTTCACAACAAAACTACACCACAATTATTAGGATATATTGGGCTACAAAGTATGCGAAATATAAAATACAAAGTATAAAATCTGCGAACAGTTATATGCTTGTCCGCGAGTTATACTTCAGCAGAATGTTTTGAGAAATGGTCTTCTGGTCATCTGTGTATTCAATTTACTCTGATTTCCCTCTACTTTAGAAGGTCAATGGGAAGAAGATTGACAACCACGAAAACCAGCATAACTAATCACACCTAAAAAATTAGTTGCTTACTTGGTTGACACAACGCTTGAGAACCCTTGTCATCCGATTGACATTGAGGTGGAATATTTAACTTCCCATCAATGCGATCGCATAATGCAAGTTCAAACTCTTCTCCGGTGCAAGAGACATCGGACATTGCTAAAGGTATTCCCTCAGCCTTTATGTCTGACCCAATAAATTCCGCCAAAGCCTCTTCAAAGCCAAGTTGACGACAAATAACTTTGACATCATGAAGGTCCCATTTATTCTTACATATCTTTGCCCATTTCCCCTTGTAAAACACTTCCACTCTTCCTCCATAGTCCACATTTGCGCCATTCAAGCGAACAGGAACTTATGAAATTACAAAAAGTTCAATCCGTTAAGATGGAAAACACTAATTATCAAGAATCAAGAATGCCTATAAATCACGAAATGATAAATAGTTCATGCCAGTCTAAGTGTTTTGTTTTAAGGGAAATTCTGGGTGCAAATTATTCAGTATTCGAACGTTGGCCGCATCGTTCGTTGTCACGATGTGGTTCCTCGCTGCAATGTTTTACGACAAACCTCTTTTTCATTGCTTCATAACTGAGTTTTAACTTGTAAAATTAGATATTTTTTTCAAAATATTTGGAAACATTCAAGACATGTTTTCTTTGCCCGAAAACGTTTACTTTCGGAGAACACAAAAGGGTAATTTACATTTTAAACTAGAACCTCATTTTTAAAGCATTTCTCACGGAATAATCTAGAAAATTGCGCAGCTAGGTTCTTCTCTCGGCAGTAAATCAACTATAATCGTCTTAGGGTGTAAACAATAGAAACTCACTAGATTTTTAGCGATAGATACCTTTTTAGAACCTAAAAGATACCCGAAGATGAACAATCATTGATCTTGGGAAAGTTTTCTTCCCTGGAGTGTGAGTAAATCTATCAAGTTACCATCTTTGGAGATTATGTGGATATTACATGAGTTCAATTTATTATCACCTTTGCAAAATTGTTGTTTCTTTTTCAAGTTGTTTTGACATGTGGTGGGAATGGTACAGTTGTAGTGGGTGGACATCTCGGAAGCATTGCCACGTTCTGGGTACCATGTGTCATTAGCATACACAACGTTGCTATAGTAGCCCATGGCCATGCAGGTTGAATTTTCATCTGCTTCATCCCATTGACTGGTACAAAGCTTTTGCCAGCTGCTGTTTGAGAATATCTTCATTGTACCGACAGATGGGTTCTTCTCTGTTTCAAAACGCAGGGGAAATTCTTCAAGTATAAAAAAAAATGATAAATAAGGATAACAATAAACAGCGTGAACTACTTCAGTATAGGTAAATTCTTGTGTTGATGATGTCCCCAAATAATTACCTAGTAACAGTAGTCCTTGCTTTGTTGAAATATTTCTTTTCAGTTTATGGTGGAAGAATTTCCTTTCTAGCTAACATGATTTTCTTTGCCAGCAGGTCAATGCCAAAATGTTCTTTAGCAACTGAGGCCCTCGCATTTTTAAACATACTTCTTATCATTAGATGATAGTTAGCATTACCGCATTAGCTAAAAAGGTATTGCTTACGGGCAGTCCAACGAAATTTGTAATCGCCATTGCGCTGATAATGCAGACTTCTTACAGAGCGACCACAAATATCAGCGAAAGCTTGCTCCGAGAATTTAGTACCTATATTGTAGTACTAATGATAGGGGAGACTTGTTTTGTTTCTTTCAAGAAAAGCATAGTGAACTCCATACATATACAGAGTTTGTGCATTCATGAAGGATTTCTCACTTATAATGAACTCCTAAATTTTGAAGTTTGTATGTTACCTTCTTGGCAACTGAACATGTTGTTACATTCTCTTAGCATTGCTCCGGTCCCATCGCAGTGTTTCCCACCATATGCTGGTTCTGGATTGGCGCATTCTCTCTGTCTTGTTTGTATACCACCAACTGGCTTGGTACAGATACTCCAGGAGTTCCACTCACTCCAGCCACCATCCACTAACAATGTTGTAAACAAAAACATTTGATAAAAAAGCACAGACGACGTGTTTGGATCATCTAACAAAATAAAGTATGTAAGAGAGTGGTGCAGTCTATATTTCTACCTTTCTCTATAATTACTTTTAATGCTTATGTTAACATTTGGTTACGGTAGACTCATTGATTTGGTATTTGGCGCGATGACGTAGGGTTTGCAATAAACTTATCGAGACACGCTTGTAAGAGCAAAAATGTAATTTGAAGGCGATAATGCGATGGGGAATCCGTGCCGGTCTGTCTTTACCTTGATTCTAATGTTGATAGTTTTCAGACAGACCCCGTCCTTTATGTGCTAACACTCTGACGTGTATAATCAGTTAATGTACAAATGCACGATACCCAAACTATAGCTTAAAAAACAACATTTTAAGCCCCTCCTTTTTAGGGGGAACGGAAACAAACACTACGGGAAACCGTAACAAATTTCAATTATGAGTCTTAGTAGCTTTTCGAGCGAATTATGCAGCAGAAAAGGCCTTCCTAAAAACTCACTCTCACCTTCAGATCGGGTGAGATCGAAATGGCCTGCTCCTTATTGGTTTCCTAACCAACATCAAAGACCAATAGGAATAATGGAAACTCGATCCTCAAGCCTAACGATCTACGTATAAAAAAGTCACAGAAGCAATTGCCACTCGGGAACGGAATTGAGAACACCACTCTACCTTTCCCTGAAAGACCTTGCTATTGCAACACCATCTTCAAACAAAAGCTGAAGAGACTCGTGAAGAGTCGAAACCGTCGATATTGTTGTAGCCATTATAAACAGTTGCACTAATGTCCACCTTTGACAACTCTCTTACGGAATACTTTACACAAAGTCTAGGTGAAGAAGACGAAAACTATATCTCACGAGAAAAAACGTGTAAATAGGCAACCGCTCAAAGGAAAGCACTCGGCGAACATTATAAAAAATACAATGACAAAATAGCCAAATTAAGGAATGAGATTCTGACTCTAGAGAACTTATTTATACACTTAAAAATAAAATAGATGGAAATTATAAGTGTGCTTGTTAAGCAGTATACTATCTAGATTGACGATGAATAAATACGTGGGCAGACATTATGAACTAATTTATTCATACCCCCGAGCACGCGTTGATACGGGAACTTTAGAATGTGATGCAATCATGCGCGAGTAACGCAACGGTGACATGACATCCTCCCTCGCCAAAAAAAAATATATATATACATACAAATGCAAATACAAACAAATATTGTCTCCGAAGTCCAAGACAAAATTAATGTGACCCATTGTTCAATAATAACAAGATAATAACAAGAAAAAGAAGAAAAATGTTACAAAAGGAAGGCACTGAGGA
Source organism: Pocillopora verrucosa (assembly GCF_036669915.1). NCBI lineage: Eukaryota > Metazoa > Cnidaria > Anthozoa > Scleractinia > Pocilloporidae > Pocillopora > Pocillopora verrucosa. The sequence goes on along the minus strand of NC_089322.1, from coordinate 7,253,449 downwards.
TATGGAGTGCTCTTGTGAGGTTGTACTCTGTCAGCCCACTTTCTAGTAAGGTTCGTTGTCATTAAACTTCTTTGACTTTCGGGTCATTGTCTGTCAACCAACTTACTGGGATGCCGTGGCGGGCAAAGTGGGCTTTGGCGAGCACGACGATGGTAGTGGATTGAGTGTTTATCAGCTGGTCCAACTCATAGAAATCACTGTAATGGTTTACGATGACTAGGTACTGCTTATGTTGGAACTCAAATATATCTTGCAAGATGACCTGTCAAGGTCGTGTAGGGACAGGAGGGGATAGTATGGTCAGTGGTGGCTTGCTTTCCACACTGGGAGCAGGTAGGGCATGACTAAAAACATGCTTCTATGTGAAACGAAGGCAATATTCTGCTCCCCGATGGCAGTAGTGGATTTTACTCAGCATACTTGGTCTGAGAGAGGTAGGGACGATGGCGCGAGTAGACTTAAGAAGAATATCATTTACAATGTTGAGTTCTTCGCGAACCGTTGAGTGGGTAATGCTGCATCAAGTACACGTCAGGGCATGATGATGTGGCATTGCCTAATTGCTCGCGAGTGGTATCGGTGAGGGCCGGTGAGGTCCAAGCGAGCATGATGAATGTAAAACACATGGTAGGTGTCCGACATGGATGGGTTGACGGCTTCGTCTTGACATGGGGCTCTGGATACCGTGCCTGCTAAATGCAAGAGAGAACCTTTTCTGTACACGATAGTAAAGTTGTAACGCTGTAGGAGACGCAACATCCTCTGGAGACATTTAGGCGCTAAGGCGAGATCCTTCTTGAAGATCGACTAAAAGGGTTAGTGGTCTTTATAGACTCTGTGTTGCATTTTCCCAAAAGCCATTGCTCAAGCGTGTTGAGGGCTTCAACAATAGGCAGGGACTCCTTTTCGATTTGCGCATAGCGCTTCTCGGTAGTGGTTAGGCCTTTTACTGAACGTAATAGGTCGTAGAGAAGACAAGTCAAGGGCGCTGCTACTGTGAGGTTTGATTGGTTGTAAGAGGGCAGCTCCTTGGCCATAGTCAGAGGCGTCCAGTTGAAGGATCAATGGCGCAGTTACGTATGCCAGGCATGCTGCAGAGGTGGCTGGGACTTTTGCTGAATCAAAGGCTTGCTGGTGCCTTGTTGACAATAGGAACGGTATGTCCTTTTTGCTGAGGTTGCATTGAAGTTAAGTGACGCTGCTAAGTTGGGAACAGAATTTTGCCAGGTAGTTAATAAACCCAAGCAATCGGTGCACTGCTTGGCTTTCGGTTTGAATGAGCATGGCGATTATAGCTTTAATTGTAACAGGGTTGGGCTGGAGGCCATCCATAGTTGTAACATGGCTCATGACGGTGGCTTTGCAGATATGGAATTTCATCTTGTTGACATTCAGCTTCACATGACGTTGTTCAAATCCCTCAAGCACGGCGATAAGGATGCGGTCGTGGTCGATTGGACGTCATTGGCGCTTCAGCCGGGGATTAAGATACCTTCGGTTATACAGTGTTAATGACTTGAAAGGTGAGGTCGTTCGTGAATTTACCTTTACTGGCTGGGAGGGCAAGTTGACCAATGAGTCTGGTTGGTAGACTGTAATACAGTAGTATCACAGTTTTTTTATTAGTCCCGGGGCATGCTGGAAAGGTGGCAGGATGGAAGTGTGTTTCAAGAGGCTGCCGAATCTATTTGGAAAGGAATTTTTGCTCTGGTTTCTCCAAAAAAAGCAAGACGAAATGGCCTTTGTCAGAGGGTGGGGCTGTTGTAGTGACATCAGTGTTAGGGGTTGCCCGCTTTAGAGGGTGAATGAGTTCTCATACTGTATGCCTTCCTTGGGAAGGGTGTAGGAGTGTTCTTCTTGTTCCACCAATCTCATGTGTTCCCGTCTGGGATCCGGTGGGGTAGGTTTATGGAAGGCAGGTTTGGAGGCTCGGTTGTCTGGCAACCTGTTGACAGACGCCTGCAAAGTGATCAGTTTTGTGACATCAGCTACAAGTCTGGCCTGATGCTGAGCATATGTCACGGTAGTGTTGCCACTTGGTGACATGGAAAAAGCAAGATCTGTCAGGGTAGGTTCCAGGTCTTGATCTGCCCGAAGGTTTTTTGACCAATTTGTGCGTTGTCGTGGAAGTGGGAGAGTGAACTTCTTCTTTTGTGGTAGAATTAGCCAAAAGCTTCTTTGTATGTTACGCCGCCTCAAACGATATAACTTGATTCACCACGAAAGCCGGGGTGAAAGGGGGATCCTTCGGTTTCCGTTGGCCATCTCTGTGAAATATGTCTTCTCGGAAGCGACTGAAGGATTCGTTGAGACCGAAGAGAAACTTACCCCTAATAAATTTTTCCGTGTTCACGCCAAACGATCATCGCCCGGTGGCAGTACGTATAGCGGTTTCTTACGTTGAAATGCAGGTTTGGTCTGCTTGTGACATTTTTGCTCAGAAGTGGTAGCAGTCTTGCATCAAACTTCATGCACCAGCGTAGTGTTCTTTGATTTTTTGATGCCAAATCCTGTGTTTTCGAGCGTCATCGTTCGGTATCCTGGAAACTATTTCGCTGTGTAAGGTATCCCATTCAGTTGCAGGAATTGCTAACTCGAAGGGTCTCCCAGCGACGATGTAGTGGTCCCCAGTCTTGGTGAGTCTGCTTCTAGCGGGGTTTCTGTAGCCTTCGAGTTAACATTACTCATGAAATCTGGTCTCCCAGTAACGGTTTTGGTCACGGTTTGGTCGCAAGGCTTCTACATCGAGGATAAACTTTTCGTGCTTCAGCATAGTGCAATTGTAAAATGTTGTTAAGGGAAAAATTCATGTGTAAAATTACTTAGTTCAAGTTTTGTTTTTCACGTTTCAATTTACTTCTTGTATTCTGTTCGTTCTTTGACTCGACCGGTTGAGCTATCAAGAAAGATGAATGAATTGTTCTATTCAAATTGTTGTTATCATTGTTAAAAAAAACTATAGCCGAAAAAAATTGAATTGTTAATGTATATCATAAAATATTACACAGAGTGTTTTTCGTGGGTTTTTTTGGGCAAATATATTCGCTAATCTTCCATATGTATTCGTATACTTTCCTATTTAAAATATTCGGGTTTATCCGGGTTTTCCTTCTAGTAAGTCAAAGAAATGTATAAAAATCAAAGTAGCTTTTGGATTTTGCTCGTTACTCGCTTTCATTATGCACCTGCATGTGGGCACTTTTGTCATTTATTACTGATGGAATTTTTAGGTAAATATAAGTGTTAAGTGATCTTTCTGGAAAAATTGGTTCTCATGGTAGTTGGCAGCTGAGTTTATACTCGTAACTTTAATTTCCTTTCATACGATAGTTTCCACACCAACCTTGCATAGATAAGCAGAAACTTTGACTCTGGCATGATGTATGTTAGAGTGTTCGACGAATAAAGTCTGCAGTGGAAAAAAAACGCTGTCTCTTCCTTGACGTCCGCACAAGCTCGCTCGAAGTAGATCTCCGTGTGCCAGGAAATCGTGACGAGTTTCCGTTCTCGTAAGCCGAGTGCTCTCTACCGAGTTAATTTCCCCCGTTTTGTACGTTTCCCGCGAAGTCCAGTTTATCGTCACAACATAGATCAACGGCATATTACGCTCTTAATATCATTACACCGAAGAACAGACCTTTAAACAAATCCTCCCTTACAAGAAAAAAGAATATTTTGCAATACTTGCAGCCTGACCTAAGGTAATGTTACGGTGAGGAACAGAACGGAACAAGTTTGTTAGACCACAGGCGGCCCAAGCTCCAACTGTGAGATGATCATCTCGCGAAATAAGAGTCATGGCGAAATTATAAGAGTTTGTATGGGAATATTTACGATCGCTCTTAGACCTCTTAGGAATAAAAAAAATGAACACAATCAAATTCTCAATAAAAATACCACACCTTATTTCCACAGTGCATCGCTTGTTATCTGACCGCTTACTACGTTAATAAACCTAGAAATGGTCAGATAACAAGCGATGCACTGTGGAAGTAAGGTGAGGTATTTTTAGTGAGAAATTGATTATATTTTTTTATTCCTTAGAGTTGTCGTAGATATTCTCATACAAACTCTTATAATTTCGCCGTGACTCTTATTTCTGGAGCTTGGACCGCCTGTGGTTAGGCCAGATATATCCAAATCAAAATTTATGAAAATACGATCTAGACGCCTTAATCAATTTAGTAGGTTAAAGCTTAAACAGCAAGACCAAAATGTACACAGCACAATAAATAGGTACTTACGGACTGATGAGTTTGTTTGTTACCATCCGTTGTGATGTAAAGCAAGACAAGAAAGAGGAAATCATTAATCCTTAGTTTCATTGAGGAGGCCAAGTTACGCAAAACAGGCGCAATTTTTCTGTGTTTTTCAGACAAACGGAGGCAAGCACGAAGTGTGAGTCACGCACGGAAGGAGGAGTACAAAAAAAGAAAGGCAAAACCAGCTGTACCCTGTACCTACACCAATTGTTCAAGCCATTTTTTCCCCAGACACTGGCGGAGACTACAACAAACATGGTTTTCTGTCGAGGCAACATTTTCTCCAAAGAAATGACGGTTACAAGTAAACACATGCTTCTATGCGAGCGAAACCTATAAGAAGGTGATATATTTGAACGTAAATAAATCTTTATAGTTATTTTGGTGTTTTCAAATGCGTATACGGACAAATTTTGTAAACCTAGTGTGTCTGCTACCTTCGGAGGATAAATCTCATAAATGACATTTATCCCATCCCACTGTTCATAGTTTTTTTTTTTTTAGGTCAATTCTGTTGTAACGCTTGTCTCTGTTCGCCAATGAGACGCAAAAAATTTACGCCGGTTCTGCAAGCAAGACAAGGTGTAGCGTGACATAGTCGGCAACAAGTTATTGGTTAGAAAGATATTTTTAAATATTGAACTACCAAGTTAAAAATCATTAGAAACGATTGCGAAGCACGAGAATATAATCTCTTGTTATGAAGTGAATGTACTTGGAAACCTGAAGACTAACATTTGCAAAATACTTCGACATTTAGAACTGTTCGTGGCAAGCGGCTGAGGTGGAGGGATCTAAAAGACCTTTGAACGTTTGAAAGTTAAAACTGAACTGTATTTTGACGGTTGATGATTAAGCTTTGGGCTGTTTGATGGCTGATAGTTAAAGCCATTGAGACCCTTCAAAGCGGACGCTTTACCTGAATTACACCCTAAACTCATCTCGAGGCATGTATTGTAATTTTAATCATCATATGACCCGTACGGACCCGCGCGCCCTTCTTTTATATGCAAGTACATCCTATCTAGGTTGAGACAAAAAATTTCGAAATCTTCAACACTTGGTGGTAAAATGTTTATTGACTAAGTTTGGTCGGGTCAGACTGGATAATAATAATTAATGTTTGTCCATATACCAATAAAACTTACAACCAAAAACGGGATGCGCACGCCCCAAAAAATTAATCCGCACTTTAATTGCATTAGGCAGCCACCTTTCAACAGAAAATCGCCTACATTTTATTCTGTTTGAATGGTGACGATGAACGAAGACGATTGATGATGTAAATGACTCATTTGGAGAGAGCGACTAGTATTGTACAGAGTTCAAATTGATGCTATTTGCACGCAACGAAAGTAAACTCTGAAAATAACGTGACAAACTCGTACGTACCGTTTCGTATTTTGATAATTATCTTACGAGAAGTTCCGGATTTTCACTTCCATCGAGCGCCCGACCTCTCGCAGGTTTTGATTTTAAGTATTTTTTTTTAATATTAATGGAAAGACCAGTTAAAAGGAAACAAACAAAAGGCAAAAACAAAAGGCCAAAGCAAATGGGAAAAAATAAGCAATACAAAGACCAAAGCAACAAAAACAACAACAACAACAATAACATCAACGACGACAACGACGACAACGACGACAACAAGAACAACAAAAATAAAACACCTGGCTGATAAGGACAAAAGCTGCTTACGGCCCTTCAATTGATATTCATTTGCCCTGCTTATCAAGCCCCAGTAGCCCTGAGGCCACAGGTGCCACGAACAGATTTCTGATAATGCTCACCTGCAAGTCGGCAGGCCTGGCTGGTCAGGTCACCGAGTTTCAGCAGCAGTTCTTTGAAGTTCCCCACCATCACAATATCCTCGTCACTCTCCGTGACCAGTCGAAGTTCTTCTTTGTCCACACCCGTGCCAATACCTACGGCTAGAACACGAACACCCGCTCGTCTCAATGGTTCGGAAGCCTCTTTTAGGCCTTTGGCGTCGGGTGCTTTGGTTTGGACACCGTCTGTTATCAGAATTGCAATCTTGGGCGCGCCCGACCTGCTTTGAGTGAAGATGTCGCTGGCTGTTAGTTCCAGTGCTTTGTCGATTCGTGAGTTTCCTCTCCCGTGAGGCAGACTGTCTACAGCTCCAGCGAACTCCTCCTGGTCCGTATACTGGCCAAATCGAGCTTCCACTGAGGCTGAGGTACTGTACACAACCATGGCCACTCGGCTGCCGTTTTGAGATGGGCCAAAACTCTTCGCCACTTCCTTGACAAAGTTCCCCTGCCTCATGAAGTTTCTGCGGCTAACGCTGCCCGAAGAATCGATCATAAATGCCAGATCCACGGGAGTGCTACACGGCGGCGGTGCTAGGGAGAAAGAAATGCAACATGTCAGACTACTTGTAGCCATTGAAAAACATGTGAAACGGCCGCACGGCTTGCTAGGAGAAAATCCAATTCAATTGTGAATTGCCTTTGTCGAGCTCAGGCTTCAGGTGAAAACAATCTGTCAAATTGGGAGGCTAGGAGGGCATTGATGTAAATGACTCATTTGGAGAGAGCTACTAGTATTGTGCAGAGTTCAAATTGATGCTATTTGCGGCAGTTTTAGAACATGCCCACAACACCGGACACAAGCCACTCTGGAACGAAGTAAAGTTTATTGATCGTGACCCTTATTACTACACGCGCAGGGTCAAAGAGGCTATTCATATGAGACTTCACCCTAACAACATCAACAGGGATAGTGGAATAGAAATTCCAGAAGCGTGGATGCCCACGATCAAGAAACACAACAACAGGAGAGCCGTGCGACAGCGGACCGCCGAGGGAGCAAATCACTGAGTGAACAGCAAGGATCGAAATGCACTAATCAGAGCTGTTGAAAAACAACCAATCACAGCAGAGCATCATGCTTTATAAGATCACGCATGAACAGTCGACCTCATCGCCTCATCACATCGAAATGTCGCGATCTACATCACACGTGACTACAACGTGAGACAAACCAAAAACTTACCTTTTTATTGTTATTCACCACGATGAATAACCACAACCTTTTCCACGAAATATGTCATTTATTTTGCTATTACAACGACTGGTATTAGAACATAAAATTCTCATCCTCATCCTATCATCCTGTGTTTTGCTACTCATGCACGTTTTCGGTATTTAGGTATGTTATGGAAAGTGGAGCAGAAACAGATGTTATAACTAAATTATTAACTTTAGTAATCTAATCAAAATCAGTTACAGGCTGGTGTATTTCACAAAGGCCGCACATGAGCAGAGAAAGCACAGAATGACGATTAAGTTAGGGAGATTAGATGAAAAATAAATAAGCCAATAAATGAATTATGCGTCGATTAATTCGAAGCCTCAACATCCCCCACAGGGGAACTTTTGAAAATTGATCCGTTCAAATTTCAGCCCCCGGGGCCAAAATTGTTTTAATACCCTACCCAAGTGCTGGACTTCATGGTCAATTTTTTAAAAAGGCAAAATGAGCGATCCTGACATTCGATACATTTGCCAAGCCTTATAAGCTAGACCTTGTAGACCTTTTACCCGGAGCCATTCGTACCCAAAAGTGAACTCTTTATCTTAAAACACCTCCACATTATAAGTTAAAACACTTGTATACGACATTTCCGGTTCAAATTCCCACCCCAGCCAGGCGAGGCTCACATTCCCTAACCCTAGGCACGGACGACAGTTCCCCCACGGGGGAATGTTAAAGCTTTCAATTGATCGGCCCATTAATCAATAACTGAAAGAAAAGCGAAACCATTTAGTGTTGAAACCTTTTTAATGCAATGTGGTGTAATTGAAAAAAAAAAGTATATTGTTTTTAAATGATTTTGATTTTCTTTCGGTGGAACAGAAGTATGGAGAAGTCTTTCCTCAAGATCTTTACCGAAAACAAGTCTCGTTAAGTTTAAGATAGTGACACTTTGATATCTCCTTTGCAGAGAATAAGAAGGAAAAAAAAACAAATCCTTAACATTGGATGGACTCAAATCCACGCTAACTTGCATTCAAAGTTAAATATGCTGCCACAAGTTAAAGCTGTTGTTCAAAACAATGCAAAAGCAAACTTAAGTGAGTCCTGAAGGGAGGCTAAAGTAAAATTATTCATTAAGGCTTAGGATTCAGAGTGTGACCTAGAAACATGGGTTATTTTCCAGGCCGAAACGCAAATCTCGATTTCCGAATGAAGTACAACCCAGTTTTCAGCTGGTAGAAAGGGTACAGAATGGGAGTGGTTAGCAGCTTTTTGGTCATGTGACATGTTAGGAGTAACATCTACATTAAGAAATTGAAGTAGCACTTACTTCCTGATGTTTCCGAAATGCAGTCCATGGAAAACATAGAGAAAGGAAAACAGAAAATCACCGGCTATCACATTCCCGCGTTAACAAAGCATAGAAAAGTGGGGAGAGTAATGAGATATTTCCTATGCAGTGCCAGAAATTTAATCAAAATATTTAAATGCTTTTCTTTTGTACATATAATTTTAATTATTATAGTGAATGATGCAGCAAACTTAATCCTCCCCTGTACTTTTTAAAAGTTCCCTAAAGATCAATATCAACGCCCTGACAGCAAAGGTGCGCACCGCTTCCTGAAAAGGAAGAGCTATTGTAAGTCGTGTTGCAAAAACTTGGTGACCTGTGAGCATATTGTTATCCCTTTCGCAAGGGCAAATAAAACAAAGCCATTATATTCAGAAACAAGGCAGGGGTATTAAGGACGTCAAACTATCCTCATTTCAAAACGTTATGGGGAAACATAAAAACACATTGAGTTTTTTTTAGTTAATTTTGTTTTTGTATATTAGAGACTTTCAACAGTTAGTTTTGTTAAAAAAAAAAAACTTTCTAAAAAAAAAATTCCACGCCCACAATTATGAATGCCTCAATCAAGTGGCTGCTACGCTTTTCTTTGACAAAAGTGTGATTAACAATGCACTGAAATAATTACAGAAAAATGTAAATGACATAGAATAAATATGTGATTAAATAAGCGAACATATTGCTTTTCACTAAAAAGTTAAGAAATTAATAAAATATCCAAAAGAACACTTATGTTGAGCTAATATTTCCATGAGAATGTTTCGTACATTGAGAGAAAAGAAAACAATCTCAAATTATGTAGTAAGCAGGATTTGTTTATTGCATTTGCAATTGGAAAAAACAGAAACAATAGCAACAACAAACAACTTACTACATTGTCAGTAGTAACAACAATAAGAACAAGCCTAATTCTGCCTATTCGGTCTGTTATAATTATTGTTATTAATTATTCGATTTATTAAATAAAGGAAAAGATAGAGATAGAGAGAGAATTCGGAGAGACAGCTCTCAATATTTGTTTGTATCTCCACCCGGTTACTACAGCACAACTTTACTAGTTAGCCATCAGCCTACAGGAAAGGCGACTGCAGTATTAGGACAACGGTGACAGAGATAACAAACTTACGGCACTGTCCAACGGTAAGATACAAAAGGAGTTCATCTCGTATATGAAATCGCCGTCTCATTCAAATTGTTGCAGTTTATTTCATTCGATTTTAAAGTGAGTTTGGCCATCTCAGGTTAATTAAGGCCTGGGTCAAAAATGATTTTCGCCTCCAGGGCCCCCCCCCCCCCCCCCAGCAAGGCTCGCGGAATTCGCGAATTCAAGATCGCGTAGTTCATCCGCCATTTTGAAGTGTCGGCTTTGCATTGGTTTTCCCATCTTCGCTGGTGAATTCGAAAATTTAGAGGAAGACATCAAAAGAAGGTAATAAAATTTTCTTTGCTATCTTCATTTCCTCAAAAAATGGCATGATATCGCTATCTTAAAGCCAAAGAGAACCCTTTTGAACCTACGAAGACTTCTAAACACCGCTCTCAACATGTTCATTGACTTCACTGCAAATACAATGCAACATGAATTTATAATATAGCGCTCATTTCTAGAGCTCAGTAGCGTTTTACAACGTTCGTAACTTATGCATCGAAAAAAGTACTATGTTTTGTAACAAATGCATAGAAAAAAGTTTCATTGTGGATATACCATTCAATTTTGAAATTAAATTTAGCTTGATAAATCCTCTATCATATCATGATGTGTATACTTATGGTGTCTGTCAAAATTTAGGCTTTTGAATGTTTTGGAAACAATTTCTCCAAGAAGCAGATGAATTTACTTACAAAAGTAATCCCCCAAAGCAGTTGTTAGGTAAGTGTAATTGCTTCTGAACACTCGCGCGTCAAAATGGCGGACACTAAGTTGAATACGTGACTGCGAGTTTGCAAAATTCCCACCTCTTAAACAGTTTTAATTTGTCTTTTTTCCAAATAAATAGGAACCTGTAGGATTACTTTCATTGACAGCGGTTGGAACCAGGTAAAGGCTAAGATGTTTTCGGGCGAAAACCATGATAGGGGAAGCAGCTTCGCAGAGACAAAACTTGATTTAATCTGCCTAGCACATCTCTCTTTTTTTTGGCAGCCATTCCAAGTGGGAAAACAATGAAAAACGTCTCAAATATTCATAGCGATAACTGCATTTTGATTTGCCTTGTGTTTAGTGGTGGGAATTTGCTCAAGAAAGCAACCGACGAATTTGGCGCCTAAATTAACTGTTTTTGGCTGTTGAGAGTATCATATTACGCTGCCACAATTTAGTCCGAGAGAGATGGTAGTGATACACATTTCTGCCAAGTATGAGAAAAATCCCTCGCAAAATAGCTAAGTTATTCTCAATTTTGTGAAAAATATGGGTTAAAGGCAAGGTGACCCAGGCCTTAATTAACCTGAGATCACAAGAACCGCCTTCGTGCCATTATAGTTCTAATCTAAAGATGGCCCAATGTGACGGTATTCAACCAATAGCTAGTTCAGTTTTGTAAAACTACCTCTGCATATGATTTACGTCACAGCTTTATTTCGCTGTCTTGGAGGTGTTCTTGCAAATGAGGGGTTCTTGGAAAATATAGCTTTTTTTTCTATATTTTTGAAAACAGAGTTAGCCTTCCAATTTAATATTACTTTCTGAGAATAGCATTTTACGCTAAGCCCATATAAAGAATGAGAAGATGTGTAGAAGCAGAAGTTACCTATCAACCATAGTACTTATTGCATTGTTCGTCTGATCCATCTCCACAGTTAGAGTACCCATCGCAGCGTTGAGACGCGTAGATACACTTTTGTTGATTTGCACAAGCAATCTGATCGCCTCGACAAGTTACTAGCAGATGATTTAAAGAAACGCATGAACCGTGGCAAAACGTTGGCACTTCTTGTTCATTTTTTTCCGACTTGAGTACCTTTTTTTTTAGTTATTGATCTTTTGTGATTGACATTTTGCAGTGAATTTTCATCAAAGACAATGTTTGATAACCGTTAACGTCCACTTTACATTTTTTCAGTTTATCGTAATGATTTTAGTGAATTCTGTATTTAATAATCTTTTCGTCGATTCAGTCTCTGAAAGTTTACTTAAAAACAGCCCGTGCGAATTTTCTCTCCGGAAGGCGCCTAAGAAGGTCTGACTCTCTCCCGAACGTAGCCGGATACAATTTCTTGATGGCAAAAAAACTCCTGTGGTTAGTCTCCCTTTGTTCTCGATGAGAGATAAAGCCTTCCAATATACTGAAACTCTCACGAAACGATCGAAGTACAAATTGCCTACATCAAACACAATTCAGAAGTTCACTGACTCGACTGTATGTGATAAGAATTACTTTAATCATCTCTATTATTATTACCATCATTAAAAAGAAACATTTATTGTCCGATGAAATTTTCATGGAAACGTTTCGAGATCGCGAGTTTTCGATAAAATGTCGCAAATACCAGTAAGACGCGCCTAAATCATGGCGAGCTTCTTACCTGAGATTTAAAGCTTTCCTCATTATTTATTTAAATGTAACGCCAGCATGAGATGTTGAATGGTTTAGACCGGTTGTTACAAGTACTTAGTGTATCAGTTCTGTCAAAATTTGGAGTAACGGGTTAAATCCTCCAAGTTCTCCTTCAGATACAGAAAAGCCTGTTCAGAATAGGGTTGGAATTTGTAATGCGTCTGCCATGCTAAACTTCTTTTGGTGATAAGGATTCATAGGGAATCACTCGGTTGACTATAAGTTAAACATTACAAAATGGCAGTAGCAACATACCTGCAGATGTGCAGGGGACGGCTACCAGCAGGAGCAGTAGAACAACCTGGGGATTCATGACAATCTTTGTGGAAACAAAAAAAAGGTAAAAAATAATCAAAATCGAATGTAATGAGTCAAATCGTTCCTTTTTTGGTACGAAAGTAAGCAATCCGCTGATTGTTGTGCTGCTTAGTTAAGTTCTCCCACCGATAAAGAAGCGATACAGCACAGTGACCAATTGACTTTCAACCAATAATTAAAGGGTAACAAATAGTTATATAATTATTACTAACTAAACTAAATTATAACAATGATAGCAATAGTAATAATAATTAATAGAGGACTAGCTCGAAAACATAACGGTTCCTCCAGCCTCTAGGCTCCAAAATGATACAAATATGTTTATTTCGCCTGTTCATTATGATAATTTTTCTTATTTCATCGTAATTCCATTTTTGTGAGAAATAAAGACTTGTTGTTGTTGTTGTTGTTGTTGTAATTATAATAATGATAATGGTGATAACGATGCTACTATGGTCATTGAGAAACGATCGAAATTGCGTTTGAAAACTTGTTGAGCAATTTGATATTTCAACATCAGTACTGAGAATGAAGATTTTATGTTGACATTAGCAACAATGAAATGTTCTTATATAAGGTGCAGATCAAAGATAAGGGGACATTGTAGAGAAGTACCATGCGCATGTATCAAGCGACATACGTCGACATACTCGCATAAATATGCGTATGTCCTTCTCGTATGCGCCTTTGTTATTCATTGCTCTACCTGTGCTTTGAGTGGTATTGAGTTGTACAAAGAAAAGAGATGGTACTGCAAAAGCGCGGCTGCTAGCATGAAATGGGCAAAATGATTATGAAAACGTCAATGAAAGCTAGAATATGTCTGTCTTATGATACAAATATGATTGTTCGTTTTTTGTGTGTGTGTGTTTTATTTTGTTGCATTGTAATTTCTGGTCACTTACACCTGTATAATGATATTGTGGCATATCTAATAAACTTGTAAGGGACCAAAAAAAGGACCACTTTACCTTTCTTGCACTTGGCAGTGATCTGACTCAAAACGCTTGTACAATCTGAAAAAGTAAAACAAAATCAATTAAGAAATTGGAGTTCATATCAAACTGAGAAAACTAAAGAATAGAAATTTCATTATTCATAAATATCTTTTGATTAACTATGTTACTTGTTCGTCACACCATTCCTGAAGCCATTTCACCACACGATAATTTTATCACCAATCTGCTCCTTACAGATACTCATTCCAACAAGGTAAAAGAATGTGGATGCGACAAAAACCGAGACTTCTTGATATGAAATTTGATTGAACATTGTTCAGCGGCAAAAGTTCAACGCGTTTCAAATGAGAAATTACGTTCGATGTAAGGTGTTTTAGAGAGAAACCCTCCGAGAAAACAAATAGTTGCTCGTATATAGCGTCACTATACGATAATAGTGACGATGATACTTGTAATAGTAAAAAAACAAATACCAGTCTTAATATAAATATGAATAACGATAATTTATAGATAGATAAATTTTCATTTAGCCTTAGTGTTTTTCTGATCATCAAATTAGCATATTATTCTTTCTGTTGATCACAAATTAAAGCTTTGACAACATCGTTCTTTTAAATCAGCCAATCAAGTGACAGACCCTTGAAGCTTGCAGCCATCCGGAGACAAATAGCATGAAGTTTAATGGCGCCATTAGACTATTTGAGGCGATAGCTGTCGAATTACGTGGAACCCGGAGGTTCGAATTTAAACTCCTTGTGGGAACTCTAGAAAAACGTCTTTCTTCAATTTTAACCAACAGCTGTTTTGATACAGTCCTTTTGCGAAATTTTGAAATTTAAGCTCTTCCACAAGTTTCTCTCAACGTTTTTTTTAAATCATTGTCATTATTTTATTATTATCATTTGCCACGTTTTGCTTTTCAATTTTGTTGTTTCGCTTGGTTTGTTTCGTCTTCTTTTCATTTGTAATAATTATTTTCTATTATCACCATCATCTTATCTTTTATTTTTTTTAAGTTATCAGCAGTCAGCGTTTTCTCAAAAACGAGAGACCAAGAACAAATAATGTAAATTAAGCAAAATACATAATAGTTAATTTAACCGACAGGTGCTGTGAAGAAAAATGTCCGACATGATCCTTTTTTTTTTTGTATTCTAGCTCACGGTGTGTTTCCCATCCATTGATAACAATTAGTGTACCTCCTCAGAATTGCATGATCTCTCGCAAGGGTTTTTTTCCTTTCAATTTTGTTTTTTTTTCTTCCCATATAATGTACTATTTTAAGACAAAATAGTTGCGCAGTTTTACCTTTTTCGTTAAGGGGAAAATAGGTGAATGTGCGAATATAATTCAGCTACAACGACCACTTAGATCTAGAACTATATAAGCAACGCTTATTTAACAAGCACTTTATCAGAGATAAAGCATACAGAAGCAAAGTACTCGTAATACACTGACAAAAATTACAAATAATAATCTTATGTCCGTCGAAGTTGCCCCATGATCAGAATTAGAATCAGTACTTGTATGGTACTAAAACCATCAGCTTTAAAATAATTATTTAACAACCGAGTCGAAATAATAGAGATGATGATCATCGGCGATGATCAATTATACACGGCACATCATCAGCAGGTAACAACTGAATTATATAATATTTAGAATTACCATGTTTTCAATGTTCCACACGGTACAAAAATAGCCTAGAAAAAAATTACCTTTCTCTAAGGTGTCTCTCTGAGAATGAATAGATTCCTGCCGAACAAAATCGAAAGTCGCTGAATATAAATATTCCTTGCGTGATAGCAAAAACCAAAAAAAGGAAGACGGTGCCGTTAACTCTGCATAAAGATGTATTTCAGAATCCAATAATCATTCTCTTTAAATGTTGATGACCTCACCTCGAACAGAGCAAGTCAGAGGGCAAGAAAATTATAAGCTTGCAACCATCTGGAGAATGCAATTAACTTCTGAATAAACAGGTTTATATAACTAGAATTTTATTATCACTTGGCTCCGTATTGATAGTCAATCCAACACGTTAGAAAATTCAGATCGAAAGCAATTGAGGCATCTTATGGTTATTTTGAAATTTTTTATAAGACTGTTGGGAATAAAACGTTCAAGGCGTTTCAAATGAGCAAACATCTTTGACGCTGAATAATTCTAAAAAGAAACCCTCTGTAAAAATATAGATAGTTATGAGATAGGTAAACACTGTTCTGTTGGGATAGAAAAGACGAGACGCACAATAACAATCGCAATAATGACGGTGATGATACATGTAAATAATAAAAATACCAATAACCACACTAATAAAATGAATAATGATAACCTATAGATGGATAAATTCTCATGTAGCTTTAATGTTTTCGAATACAAGAATTTGATGTTAGATCAAGATAACAACCTCAACCTGATAAGTTTGAATATTCTCATTACCTGTCTGCTGAATAATGTATGGATATCATAGGAAGAAGATTCATAGTGATCACCACTGGGAGTGAAAGGCTAACCAATCCCACTTCCCCTGAGAACAATTTTTAAAAGGAATAATAATTATGAAAAGATAAGAAAAACAATATCTCTTGGAAATAAATTTAATTTAAACGTCCACCGAGTGACGCATGTAGATTTTTTTCATGGTTTACGGAACATCTTGGGAAGCAAGACAAACACTCAGTTGAAGAAACACTGGATTAGTAGAAAGGCTCGAACATATGGAATAATGTAACAGGTAACTTTAGTGAACAAATAACGCAAGTCAAATGACATCGACCCCCCTTTTCCACAGTAGACTGAAACCGTCATAAAGAATTATTTAGCACTTTTTGATAACTGCAAGTTTTATCCGTCCATAACTCACGCTGATTGTGATCAGATATAACGGTCCTTTTTTCTCAGATCATGGTAACGAATTCTGCAATCTGTTCTTCGTGTGGTCTGTATTTTCCTATCTCTGCCCACGGGTACGGTAACGCTTTCGTGAGTCGCCGAGTACATCCCTACCTTCGCTGCCATATTTCTTTAGCCTTTCACCCCAGGGTTTTGATGGAGGGGCTCCAATCCCCCAGGGTGCAGCTGGGAGCCCGAATTACTCTGGATTCTCAAATGACTCAGTGACCTTCATAAACTGTGAAAGATTGAAAGGACGCCAGTGAAAAGGTAAAGTCTAGCAATTAGATTTTCTCTAAACTCATATTTCATACTCTTTTTCCCTAGAAATATAATTTTAACACTGGGGAAAGTTTTGGTGGCACCATCTCAGAATATCAGGCTCATTTAATGAATTTTCAGTATTTTTGTTTTCCCTCTTCATTTTCGCAGGCATTGTTATGAAATAGCATTTTGAACTGATGTACTTATGACTTTTAAAAAAACTAAGAAGAGTGGATCAGGTTTCGCCGTTAATTAGGGGTTTTTATGAAAGCCATCAATCACTGTCTGTTTAGTGAATACAGGCGCCTATTACACCGTTGACAGACGCAAATAGAAAAAGTTGTTGTTACCCCTTCGTTAATGCGGTGATTTATCCAGTTTTTGCTCGAGCTGCACCGTTTTCGACTACTGCAATTAAAACGTTTTGTTGAAAATTGATAACTAAGACCAAACTCTCGAGTAGGATAACATTGACGTAGATACTGATATTGAATATAAATTGAATATATTCTTAGGTTTAAGTTCGTGCGAAGAGGATCTCACCGATAATTCCAATATAAAATCCATCGATTATTTTTTCAAGATGGATGCTCTAAGAAGAGACAGTCTGTTAAAAACAAACTTTAGCGAGGACAAAGAATACCCGTAGATTCTTTTAACAGATATTTGCCGGTTATAAAATAAAAAAAGTACGAAATTGTATCAACGACCCTTAAAATATATACTAAATCGCGGCAATATACGCTTTAAGAAACTGGAACGATTTCCCAAAATTTCCTATAAATATTTTTTCCTAGAAAGTTAAAATGAGCGTTAAACATGAGAAGTGAACTTTTAGCTACGTGAGGGAATTTGAATTATCATTTCAGGTATAATCATGATGTAGTAAGTTTTTAACAACAAGACTTAATGGGTTTAGGAAAAAACCTTGATTGTCTTCACTCTTGAGAGTGATCAAGTAGAAAAATTCCCCTTTAAAATTTGAGAAAACTACTGAGAACACGGGGAATGAGAATTACTCAAATCATCAACCAGGCGATATTGCTTTTATCTTCCATTAGAATTACTCGCTCAATAATCGAAGAATTCAGAGGACTAAATATGAAAGAGCTATGCACTTTGGACATACAAGCGTTCTATTTATTTCTTGACGTAATCAAGGCCTTATTTTGCCAGACGTTTTACAAACGAAGCCTTTTATTTGCGCAGTCGGGCCACACTTATGCGCTTTAGCCTCGGAGGTCTACAGCTGTAGCAACAAATCGCACGAAGGAAACGTTTTTGCAAGTTCGCAGTTTACCGCTACTTTGCAACAACTATTGGACAATAGACTGCACTTTCTACCGGTTTAACGGCGTGATAAGCCACGCAGAATGTTGGGAAAAGACGAGGAAAGTTTGTAAACCATGACTCAAATCGCGCGCTAGAGACCGGTGTACCTTTTTACAATACGAAGCATGGTCCGGTATCTTTTCCGTGCCATTTGCGGCAAAGCGGAAATATGCAAGCCAGCTTGCAGAAAACTGAAAAATAAATTATTTATTGGTGGTTGTCGGTGCGTACGAGGAAAAATCTGCCTTGTGCCCTTTTTTTCCTATACCAGACCTCATGCCCGGTAAATAAGATGTATATTAACTGAGATGTATGAAACGAAGATCATACATTTTCTCCGAGCGGTATGAAAGTCTCGAAACTATTTTACAATTACTCCGTCATACTTCTTTTGATGTCAATAGAGACAGATGCTCTCCATTCAATTCTTTGCCAACAATGTTTGATTTTTATTCTTATCCACAGCCTTATAAAGTAGACTGTCGCGATATAACTTTAAAATTTTTGGCCATGAAGAAGGAATCTTCATTCAACCAACCTCGCTCATGCATTGTGTTGAGACTCAGGCCGCACTAAACCGAAAAAAAATCGTTGTTATGCGATTCAAATCGAAGTTTTCTTGTGCCGACAATTGTTGCGACAAAATAATTTATATTCGCAAGACTTAAGTCGATGGCTTTTGTTATCTTCCCTGAACAAACCTTTTTCTTTAAAATACAAGTCATTGATAAACATGTATTCATATATTGAGATATTTTTTCACACATCAATTCACACGTTTTTTGTTTTTTTTTTCCTTTTTACCGTATTTTAAATAATCCCCCCTACTTCTAATGCATATTTAACTTGTCATACAATCAGTCAAAAATTCGATAAAATCTTTTGCCATCATTTCCCGCAAATTTTCACGTAGAATAGCCCAAAAATGTTTTGAAAAAGGCCGTGGTTTTAAAGCCGTTTTTTTACTCGAAGACTTTTTCTTCGCGAATAAAGGGGTGAGTTTCTAAAGAAACTGTGGTGCTGCATGCGTCGGTGGAAGAGTCTAGCAGGTAATTTAGTGTTAACAACTGAGTTGAAAACGTAAATTAGCCACCGTAAAGGGTAAAAAAGCTGACATTTCGAGCGTTAGCCCTTCGTCAGAGCGATAGATTTTCTACGTGAGAATAATTACGCTTTTGACGATTTTAGCGTTTTTTAAAGTAAATCACATATGTTTTATTACTTTTTTGAAGTCAGGCAAACAATAAATAGGCGCGTTCAGAAAAATGTTTTTCTTATAAAAAAAAAGCAACAACAATCAATTTTTTTTTAAAGAATGCCATTTCTTTGAGTGAAAGTTTTGCTCGAATCCACACCTTAAAAGATGGTCATTATTCCTACAAATGAAAAAGAGTGACTGACGGACGAGGATTTCAAATGACCCTGAATGAAAGATATCTATGTATCCAGTGCGATAATGACTGTCGACGTATTTTCAACTTCTACCGCCACACATTAATTTAATTGACTGCAAATGTATGAGATTGTATTTAAAGGATGACACATTTTCTTCACCAGGACGCATAACAATAGGATATTTTATAATTAGCAAACTTGTTCAAGTGAAATAAAAACAATGCCAACACTTAAGAATTATTTCCTTTTTTACGATTTTAAATCAAGTTCATCTCTTTGCTGAAAATCATATTTCAGGACATATTCAACCCGATTAGTGTCCAAATTTTTCGTTCAAAACAACGATAGAGAATGAAATGCCAAGGACTTCGTCTCTGTGGTTCATTTGTCCATTATTTCGCTTCATAATGAATATTGATGCCCATTTGAGGTATCTAAATGAATACTAATAAAACCAAACGCACGTTACAGCCAAAAGATTATTACGTCTATTAATCTTGCCCGCTTCATTTCCTGTTATTTCAACAGTGAATTAACCGAACAGAAGTGAGGAATAACAAAGGGTTTTGTTCCTTGGGAGTTTTTGTTTCTTTGAGAAGCCTGAAGGTTGATCATCTTTGACGCCGAAGAGGAAGAAGAAGAAGGAATATGTATTCTCCTCAAATTTATTTTCATTTTCTTCTTTTGGGCGTTTAGCCTGCTACAGCATTCAACCATAGCTGAACCTAGGAATGAGATTGTAAGGAAAGGTATGTGATATATATGAACATCCATGGTGGGTTTCATTTCGGACACGATGAGCGCAACAAGTGTTTTCTTTCTTAGTGACTGGCTGAGATCTTTGGCAAACAAAAATATAAGCATCGCAAGTTTCTCTTCCCTGCGAAAATTATGAAAAAGGATTGGTTGGATTAGTTTTTTCCTTCACCTGTAAGACTATATGATTCATTGCTCTGTCCATTTACTGTCCCATATCGTTTTGCGTTCGGCACAAGTTTGAAATTCAAATTTCTCAGATAGTGGTTCTAGGGAGTAAGATTAAGTTAGATATGGTCGATGAATTGTTCATTCATCTTTCCCTGAAACTCTTGCAATTTTTTGAGAAAAAAATTGTTTGGATGAACTCTGGTACCGGAAT
Source organism: Pocillopora verrucosa (assembly GCF_036669915.1). Lineage (NCBI taxonomy): Eukaryota > Metazoa > Cnidaria > Anthozoa > Scleractinia > Pocilloporidae > Pocillopora > Pocillopora verrucosa. The sequence continues at coordinate 7,232,978 of NC_089322.1, read as the reverse complement.
GATAGACCAAGATTTCGTTTTCCTTGAATTCGCCTTTTTTCTCACTTCTTAGGGGGGTTTTCGACGAATAGAATGATGTAGATGCAATTGTCTTCTACCTTGTTAAGTGAATTCAACCCGCTTATCCCCAAAGACAAAATTATTTCCCACTCTTTTACTGGAAGTTTTTGTTTTGTTTCGTATGTCTGCTTTCTTTTGAGTTATGTGTGCCTTCAACTTTTTAATCTTTTTTTAATGATTTTTCTCTTTGTTGTTTTTTTGTTTTTATGTAACAAATAAAAGAGGATAGCTGGCACTGTTAATTAGTTCCAAGCCCTGCGCATAATGTTTAGTGAGCAGTCCACTGTCCTTCCTCTTTCTTCTTATTCAACAGTTTCTTCTTCTCTTATCAGAAAAAAAAGATCTCACTTAAATTTTGTGTCCGTATCTACCTCAGCATTGATTTAAATTTCTACAACCAACAATTTTTTTCTTTTGCTTTCTCTTATTCAGACTTCGAGCTGAATGCTGGCAATGGATTTCATTTAAAAGAATGCTTCAATAACTATGAGTGTGACTATGGTCAGACATGCGATGAGGAATTCCACATATGTGTACCTAATGTTTACAACAAAGGTCAGGGCTCTCTGTAACTCGCTCAGGATTTCTGAGTTACTCATAGGTGACTAACATATTTTTTAGCTATACTAGCTCACGGTTTTAGTATAACAAAACTACTACTCACCTTTGAGCCGGTGGCTAGCGATGAATACCATTAGCAGAGATGGATACCACTAATCGACGTTACCTCCAGCGCCTTTGTTTGGAGGCCTGGCATATCAACTCCGCCCACGCTCCTTTAAATCGTAATGATGGCTTACTACATAACGCTTATTTACACCTCGTCAGAAAAAAGGGCAGATAATTAGTGAGAATATGAAGTAACCTCTTGTTGTAGCGATTAGATCACCCCTGATGAAGGCGCTAGACAAGGGTGTCGAAACGTTGGGTCTATGAATTGTAACTTCTCGGTTACATTCATTAAATCTTTAAACCAGAGTAGCATCAATCCATGTCTGATTGTCTACCTGGCTGCCATTCGATGGATAGTTTTTAATTATCGAAAGATGTAAATATTTTACAAATAGATTTTATGCTCCAGCGTATCAGTTCAGTAGTATATAACATATGACGTCAAACCGAGGATAAACTGGCATACGAGGTGCAGTTGAGTGCGACGCTGATGTTTCAACCACATTCAGACGTCTTATGTGATCTATCACTGAACACGGTGTCATGGGGTTTATTTTGTTTTATGCGATAAAGAAGCAAAATGTTGCTGATGATGACGTTATATATGCACTCGTCTATCATTAAGTTACATGTAGCAAGCAATTAAAACAGAGCTATTTAACAAAGAGATTTTATGTTACCCTGCGTCAGTTCGGTAATAGATCACAGATGACATGTGATTACAAAGTGCTGTAACAAGACGTCACGTGTACTCCTTGCCTAATGTTTTGTTTGTCTTTTTTTCTCCTTAGGTGTCAAAGGACGGTGATAATAACTTTGTTTAAGTTAAAAAAAATTAATTAAGGTTTAAGTGTTTCGAGAACTTTGGATGAAGGAACGTGCACTGACAGAATGATTCATACTCTTCGGCGTGGATAGAATTTGATGGAAATAATAAAATAAACTTAAACGTTCAGTGTACATGGCCAATAACGCCTTGATTTAACCTTAAATGTAATGAAATTTAAAAAAATTATTTTTCTTCAAATTATCCTTTTGCAGCCTACCGTTGCACTGTTCTCTCTGTATTCCTACGGTAATGACAAGGAAAATTTGTCTGCCAGTTGGGAGCTTCTTAAATTGATGATCGTTTCCATTTTCCTTATTACTTTTACATTTGATTCAAGGCTGATATTGTGAGGAGAAATTAGAACCCAGACTCTCTGAGGGCTTTTAAGTATTAAATGTCCAGAACAAGACCTCGTTGCGTCGTAACGAGGTCGTCACGAAGTCATAAGTGTTGGAGTGTATTAAAATCTTTTTTTTGCGACTTGGAGCTTGAGCATGGGCACAAGTTATGAATTTTAAAGTTTGATCGCGGGTGCATAATGAGAAATGGGAGATGATTTGCACCCTAGCCCTTCCCCATTCGTTAAATCAGAGGTTTCAAACCAGTTTATGCAAAATTCTTGGAATTAGGACATAAATCAAAGTAAATCTCAACATTGCACCATGAACATCAACATAGTTTTACACATTAAAGCATTTGTGTGCAGTAAGAGCATTATCTTCCATGAAATACTGATGTTTTGCATAAACGAAGGGTCTTTTAAAAATTGTGGCCACTTTACGGCTAACGGTTAATTTCTTTCCTTTGCGATTAAAAGAATCAATTTTTTTTTACGACAAACAGGTAAAATTTTTGTTGCCGTTTTAAGGCCGGTGGTGAGCCCCATTAAGACTCTCAAAACCATCTGTTGTCGTCTGAGATAGACTTCTTAAAAGCGTGTATCAGACCCTGCGGACAGGATGAATCTATCGTATTTCATGGGTGAATATCTGATAAGGGTTGTTTCATTAATTCGGCCATAATCCACCAAACAAATAAGAGAACAGCAAAAGGAGACAAAAAAGAAGTTTAATAAAACTAAAAAAGACGTAAAAATTAAAAAGAAGCAGAGAATCGCTGAGGAATAGTTTGGATAAAGATGACTATCAATCACCATCACAATTACTGCATTTACATATAATTAATTTTATTGTTGATCTATTTTTGCTTCCTAGTGAACACGTCTCAAGGCTGTATTCTGCTTTCATCAATCTCGTCTGGGTTAGGTGAGATGTGCTGGCATCGGGAGTAACCGTCTTTTCGCGGAAGACAAACCATGCCAAGTCGACAAGGACACTCCGTCAACGAACCGGGCTAAATCGTGATAAGAAGGAAAAGAATGTGAATGATTCCTACATGAAAAAGCCTCTTAAAATAAAAATAACTTCTTACTAACCGAGCGAGAGGAACGTGTCGGAAAATATTAGCCCGAGGTCGTAATCTTACTGCTTTTTTTTGTTTAACAGGAAGACATTCACACTTCAATGATCTCTATATTTGTCCTGCTTCTGTCGCCTGTGGGACTAGTAAGTCCTTTAGCACGTCTCGCACGGCCACTTCGCTCGGCGCCTTTGGTGCGCGCGCTTGAGTGTGCGTGCCACTCTTGCTAAAGTACCGATGAGAGTTAGCTCACAGGCTAACAGGATATCAGATGATAACATCAAGAATTCTGTTTGTGAGCAATTAATTAAGAGCATCTTTTGATGGGAGGTCCGCCTTGTAGTTTTGAAATTGAGTTACCTCTTATGGCATCTTAAGTCAGGGACACGGCACTTTTTATCCCCAAGGGGGAGGGGTGGGGGATTTTGTGTCAGGATAAAATTTACCTAATCCTCTCGGAAGGAGCTGTATTATTTTTAAGATCCCCACTCATTGGAAGTTAATTGGCAGTCAATTTTCTATAGTTGCCTCTTTATGGATGTACTCCGTTCGCGACGAATGATTTTCCCGCCATCCCCTGTTTTCCTTCCCCCTTACCTTCCCTTCCACCCTTGCGGGCGTTGAATAATGACTGAACCCGGCCATTTTATATCATTTATTGTCCACACCAACCTTCAGATATGGATTGCACGGTTCTTTTAGCTGTGGTTGATGGAGACAAGTTCCCTTCATTGTGGACGATAATCCAGCGCAGCACTGTTTAGGACTACAATCACTATGGTTGGAACATTTGACAAACAATTTCTAAGATAAAAAGAAAAGAGATACAATACAAAAAAAACGTTTATTCAGGGCTGCGTGATGTGCCTTGTCGTTTCGGCCAAGATATTTATTTGATACCTTTCGATATTTTCAAGACAATTCATTGAGTATCACCCTGAAGGTCCTGCTAGCAAAGCTTAAGATGTTAGCAGCCTAGCTCTCTTTCAAAGAGAGATTTCTAAATGCACTGGTAGGACCTTTCTTTTTGTCTCGACTTAAAGACTCACCAGATATATTTGGAAATTTTTAAGCAAACTCGTTTAGCATCACTCATCCGAACTGAATCAAATCTCGAAAGTGATCTCTTTTCCACTCAATGTGGTAAAACCCAAAACATAATAACATCATGGACCGATCAGAATAAAGAAAAATATCTCAAAGAGGCAATGGGAGCTCAAAGAAACATGCAAGCATATTACTTGAAGTACAGGAAGCAAATGTGCCTTAATATACTATTTTCAATAAAATTCAGATCACGTTTGTAGAGTGACTCGACCCTGTTGCATTACGTCAAAACATGCAATCACGTGACGCGTTCGTTGAAATTCTCTCCTCATGACAGAAACCGCGGAGAGCAATCACTGTGGCTAATCGCTTATGGTGATGAATAGGAGAAAAAATTGACAAATTATTTCTTATGTCAAACGCCACACTCTGCTTGATATACTTCGGGCGAAGTCTTCGCCCTGCGCGCCAGCAAATGCGGCCAAGTTAAAAATGGTGTAGTCTTTAATCTAATCTTTAGATATGGTGACGCAAGTTTTATGGACTAATGACAGAGGGAGGTAAATCTAAACCACAGATCCTTTACAACGCTAATTTGAAAATTGCTCTAAAACGATAGAACGAAAATAACCTTTTGCAATTTTTTTAATCACAAGACACGAACATATCACGCTAAAACCTAACTTCCGTGATGTTGTGTTATCGCGTTTCGAAGTGAAACCTAACTTCACTGAATTTTGTCACGTTTCTGAAAAGGAAGCTATTCCAAATTTTCTTGTAAATTTAATTTGATTATGTGTTTTTAGATGAGGAGGAATAGAGCAGCTGCAAATCAATTTGAAGAAATAATTGGCCCAGAGAAGTCAACTGAGATAAGCGAATATTTGTGGATCCTGTTATAATTTTTGACGCTTTTGTACAACGTCATAGCTTATCTGGTATATCAGATCAGTTATTAGTTTTGCTACATTGTGAGATTGTGTTACAGAGTCTGTTTCCATGGCTACGAAGTATGTCAGTTCAATCTTTCTTAATAGTTCGTTTCTCAATTCAATATTTCTTTGGTTTCTCGTTATTGTTTCTTTTTTGAGTATATTGCTTTGTGAATTGTTATCGTGCGAAAATTTTAAAAGATGCATTCTAAATTTTATCCTTTTGTTCGATGTTTGCCGGTAAACTCGTATAATTTCCTGTAAATATACGATTAGCGGGTTTCTCTTTATTCAAACACTGACCCCAAAATTGACCATCTGTTTCATTCTATTTACGCCAAGGACAGTTTCTCCATTGCTGATCCCCGCACTAACAAAAATGCTTTTCACGTTTGAACCAAATTTGAGACCTTAATCACTAAATAGATCTGCGAGGCTTTTGTGTGTTAAGACATCAGACAATGTAAACGGAAGGTGGGAGGTTCCATTAAACCTTAAGCCTTAAATTTCTCCTTTATCTTGCACTATTGCCAAACATTTAATATCTCAATCTAATCAACCCACATGTTCAACAAGACGATATTGCTAAGTTTGGTCTATCTTCAACGAGGTTTTTGTCTTTTATAGAACGTGCTTCCCGACTTCATGTAAAGGTTTAATTGACCTTCGACAAAGTATCTGTGCGTATCTTATCTTATATTTGATGTTTGCCTGTTTTGCATTGAAGGAAAACAATATTCTCCCATTTCGAAAGAAATTTTGTAGAATCTTGAATGGGTCGCTCCCTCAAATAAATTTGATTGGGGAAATATTAGAGAGTATATGTTGACTATAAAGAGAAATGCTACATTTTCATCGGCCAATTCAGTTTGACAGAAGCAGAAAGGAGTAACCTTTATTAGTAATGAGAAAGTCTGTATGTAAAGCTAGAGATATTTCGGAAAATAATTTTTCTGTTCAAAAACCAAGATCAGTTTGTTCATGAGAAAGAAAGTTAAGAAACACAAGCCAGGAGCTAAAAACAAATGTTTGCCTCAAATTTATTGCTACTGTTTGTATTTCTTCGTTCAGTATTGCTTTCAATGCACCACGCTAAAACCAGTTCTACAAGATGTTGATACTCGCATACACTTAACAAATAAAAATAATCATTCAGTGGTCAGAGCCAACTTTCTTATAAGCAACATGCCCCACAAAAATTTCCAGTCTCGGCGTGGCATGCCATAATTTCTATCAGTCTTCCTGTTATCTTCTAGAACTGCGTGGTCGTGACAGGAAAGTATTGAAATACTATGCTCAACATGCGAAAAACTGGTTGTGACAAAACAACATAGTTAGGTATTTTTACCACAGATACTTAACACTAATTAATCTATGGTGGAATCAATCTATCAGGGTAAAATCAAAGCGAACTGTCATGCACGCTGAAATCTGTTTTAGACATTCCTGAGTAAAAATAACCTTAATAACTATAATGAGGTAAAGATTATTTAAAAATAAAACATACACAAAAATATTGTCTCGTCTTTCAAACATTTAAAAGGTACCCAATATTTGGATATAGTATTACCGGGGGTTGTGTATTTTCAAGTCGAATGATTGATCGTAGCAATTCTTATGTTATAAAAGCAAAATTGTACTCGAGTAATGTCCTCTTAAAAAAGAAATTCATCAATCAAAAACTAAAAAATTATCGATTTGTCAAGAGTATTTTGGAAAGACCGAGTTATTAATTTTGGCTTGCCGAGTTGTGACTTGAAAACACCCCTGAAATGTATTCACTTGTATATCTTTCTTGCACAAAAATACATTCCCAATCTTTCGTATATTTTGATATTTTCCATATCGTTGTGCTCAAATAAAGAATTTTGAATTAAGAGAATTGGATCTTTAGTTGACGCAGGAACTGATCGTTAAAAAGGAAATTGATATACATTGACAACATTGACTAAATTTTGCCAATTACATAAAAAAAAATGAATCTTAAGCATCTACTGGCATTAGAATAACAAAGAGATTTGAAGGTCAGAAAGGTGTGGCAAATTGAAATTCGATGCGAAAATACCTCAACTATATCATGTTTAGCGATAAGAGAGTTTTCCCAATAGGTGGGTCGCCTTTGCTATAGAGAAATATCCATTTTGTACAATCCACGACTCACCACCAGTTGCGCATTAAACAGCGTTTCCGCTCGACATCACAACGCAGGACAGCGCTTTGTGTGGGCTTAAAAAGATGTTTTATTTCTACACGACCACTCTGCGACGAAAATAGAAACTATATTAAAGACCTTGGGAAGATTTTAGCATAATGGCAAGTAGGATGACTGCAAACCCTTGAGAGTAGACGTTTAATATTCTCGCTTGTCTCAGGCATATATTTAAATTGATCTGAGAAATTAGGTCAAATTTAATAGTTTTGCAAATTCACTGAAAGCAGGCAAAGCTCGATAGAAGACGATTGACAAACTATTACATGACTGCAGATTACTCAAATACAAAAATAGCAAAAAAGAGAATCCCTGTGTCGCAACTTGCCATAAAATAAGCACGCAGTCAACTCCGGTATAAGAGTATGTTTTCTTTGGAGCCAAACGCAAGTTTTCAATCTTGATAGTATATTCGCTTTTATTAATAGCCGCCTCACGCTGTTCACGACTAATATGAGTTAACCGACATTGCTAAATTTATTACATTAACAAAATTCCTCTCCATTTCATCATCACCGAGAAATCTTCTTTTCGGATTTAAAATTATTCTGGTAATGTAGTTCTTTCCGATTCAAAATTGCAAATAATAAAGTTTCAATACTTCTTGTCTAAAAGAAATGAAAACAGATGTTTTTCGTTGTTGGTGTTACTTGTCATAAACTCAAACATTGTAAAGGGAAAACGTTCAAATGGAAATTCACGGGAAAATGAGACTTAGCCTCTTCAGAAAACCAAAAAATTAGACATTTTCAATCAGAGAAAGTTTTAGACTGTTTAAAAGCAATACTGTGGTGCGGAATTAATTTCTTTCATAGCAACTCAGATAAAAAAAATTAAAAAGAAAATTACTCCTACAAGTAAAAAAAATAAGAAACTAATAAACTTACCTGTGCAAAAGATATTGGTAGAAGAGAAGTAAAAACTATTGTACAGAGCAGGAATGATTTCATTTTGAATGATCAGCGACAATCGAGGGAGTCTTTTAGGAACCCTTTCACTTGAAGATTACTTTATATCACTTTCGAGCTGGCGTCCTCTTTATATATGACTTGACTCGCCCCCGCTCTGTCATCAAACCATCGAATGTAGCGTTGTTTTCAACTTTTTGTCTATTTAAACCGGATGGTCATATATCACAGCATAATCACACGTTCCAGTTGACCCCGAAGGAAGTATAGTTCACGTGTACATGCATGCAGCAACTGAGTCTCACAACATCACTTACTCTATTCGTGCTAATGTCTGTGGCAGATGTTTCCAGAAGGTATAACATCGATTAAACAGCCCTTAGTGAGCAGAAAGGAAATCTAATACAAAATACGGATATAACGAAAATCCATTTAGAATCGAACAGCTAAAGGCTTGACGATTTCCAGCTGATTTCTAACCCACAGAGTTTCTGAGAAGCTCCACGGAGCAAGCAGTTGCAGTTTCGAAAATTTCTCATCGCGAAAATCACGTTTGAAATTATCTGAAAACAAACAGGCTTTCATGGGAAAAAAAAGGTGAATTTCGCTGAAGGAAGTATTGAAATGTTAGCCACCAAGTTACACTTTGGAATAAAGAAAAATTTTAACTTCGTGATAAACAATTAGCTGCATCCTCAAAATCGATCGCTCCTTTTTTCGATTACCCTGTTTAAATCTATCTTTAGGAAAAGTGGCAACCCAGAGATATATATATGTATGTATATTTATTTCTTTCACCGCAACTCATTCTATTTTTCCATAAAATAACATAACTTTGAATCACAGATGCGAAAACTGTCACTTAAAAAACTTCAATCAGTTCCAGGTTTGTGAATTTCTTTATCACTTAAAATTCTGGCAAGGCAATTCAATTTTTTGTAAGCCCGGCTTGGAATTATAGTAACTGTCAAAGTGTAGCAGCTGAAAATTAATATAAGTTCATGAATTTAAAATGGTTGCTTATAACTCGTAGAAGATTTTTGAAAAAACTTGTTTTTTTGCGAGTGTTTCTCATGCAGTGAAACTATCTTTCATTGGAAAAAAGAAAAAAAACTTAGTCAGTGGCGTTATACATCAAATTTTCCGTCACCTATAATTTAATTCTTTAACAATAACCACCTGAGTAAAAGGTTTTTCGTCAGAAAAATTCCGGTGTTTCAAGGTTCGCCACCCATTTCAGGAGAGGATTCAGGTAATACTGCCGAAACTCCACTGAAATGCTCAAAACCTTTCCAATTCAGTGCAATGGCCACTTCAGTTTTTAGGGCTAAGCATAATAACATTTTCTTGATGTTAGGCCTTGTGACAAAAGGAAAACAGCTTTAAATTGAAGTTTATTTACTGACTAGAAATAAATGAAAGTTTATTTACTCACTATATCTAAGAAAGGGAAGAGCGAAATGAGATCTCTAGCAATTTGCAAGCAGCTAAACAAACCTATTTCATTTCACGTCCGGACGAAAAAAAAATATCCTTGTCATTCACAATTCCGGTGAAACAGAGGTTTTTCCACTTACATCGTAGAAAACTATTTAACCTAATGCCTTTGTAAGCCCTCCGTTCTGAAGAAGTTAGATTGCTTTTCGTGTTCGCCTTTTCACTACGAGAGTAGTTTAAAAGAAATGTGCTCCTAATGAAAATTTCGCAACCTCTGAAATTTCTATAACATGATAACTTAATTTCACCAGTATGAAATCGGCACGTTTTAAGGAACTTTACTTTGTGGGCGCTGATTTAATATACATTTTTATAAAAATGAAAAAAAAAAAATAGTATTGTACTGTGATGAATTACTCTTGGCAGGCTTGCCAATTATCTTAATGGCATAATTGATCTGATGCATTCAAATACTTTTTTGTTATGTAACAGTATCTCATGTAACTAAACTTGTATTTGTGGACAAGTTTTTATATATATTTTTTTTGTCATATTTTTAAATGAGAGTGTGTGAAAATTGGGCTTCAATTTTGCAACTCCATATGCAATGCTTTCTTGGTTTAATTTTCGTCTTTGTCTTTGCTCGAAAATCGTATTTTGACACATCCAAGACTAAGCGAAGTTATTTTAGCAAACAACTTATTTGAATCACAACGTATGCAAATAAAGCAGATGCCTTATCTCAAAGCGAAACGCTGCAAACAAAATTCGTTCCTGTGAAAAACTTCTGGGCATTTATTTCCACCAGTATTTTATTTTTGATTTTATGTTAAGCCTTTAGAGAGGGTTTGAATGAGTGATGGCTTTTACCGGCTAACGGTTACAATTTAGGCCATTTTACAGCTAACGGTTAATTCTTTTTCCTTGCGACGTAAAGGAACAATTTGACGGTGAACTCTTCTTGCAAGTGACGGTTGAAATTTGTCAAATTTTTCGCCTAACAGCAAAATATTTATCCCTTTCTTAAGGCCAACGGTTAATCCGAATGAGACCCTCCAAGCTTATTCTCCTATCTGGATACCGAACAATTTCTGATAAATAAATTAAAAGAATATGAGGCTACATCGAGATATCATCTCGCGCTGATAAGTATCTAAATTCTCATCATTTCTCTGCTGAAAATACTTAAAAACTGTGAGGAGAAGTTTCCTTTCAAATCATGTCTCCCAGGAGTCGACTTAGGGTTCACAAGCGAAAAGAAAAAAGGAAAAAAATAGAGGTTACATCAGTAACTTTTCAAGTTTGTAACCCCAAAATTGAAAAGAAACTTCTCCCAGAAACCGCTAAACTCCTACTATGAGCTGTAACTCCAATAAGATGCATTCCTCGAAATACAATTGATAATGAATTCCAAATAAAGGTAAAAAATAATTGAAGGAGTGGCGAAATAAATGTCAACCAAAAATAGACTCAAGAAAAATGGTAACCCGCTGTTTCTCTAATGCAGAATTTGATTAAAATATGACATATTTATAGCTACAATATTTGTACTAGTGCGAAGGAAAACCTTTGATTTAAAAAGAAAATTGCATTGGGTTATTTACCATTTAATGATCTTGGATAGTTAATAACGTGTTACCATGGCCACAATGCCTTATAACTGCAACGTGTCAATCATTTTACCTTAGTTACCAATCTATAAAAACTCGAGAACGTTTTCTAGTTTTACTACATTTCAAACTTCACATGTGAATAATTCGAAACTTGCTGGGAATGGCTGCCAAAAGAGAACACTATTTTTTCCTCCAGACTCAGTTTGCGCCATTAATCACAAACCATTAGACTTCCCGCCTCATAAAACCGCGAGTGGCGCATGCTCCAGGCGAGATTTGATTGATTCATGTCACTCAAAACAAACAGGAGTCTAGCAGACGTGTTACGCTAATTTTCCTTTAAAATGTTTGAGTAGGCACGACAAATAACGAATTCCTCCCTTTTGCTGGTGCCACCAGAAAAGCTTGTGACAGAATCCAGGTCATTTTTCACGATGAAAAATGTTCATCCGGAAAGTGCAGTTGTCACAAATCGTGCCCTGATCAGGCCCTTGGGATAAACAGCGTGAGCAAATCTAAAGCTGCAGCTGTTTAACTTCCTTGAGGGACACTTAACGTCTCATATTCACACCGCTTAAATGCGTTTTTAATAGGCTTTTAGGACAACAAAAAAGATGAATATTCTAGTGGCTTCCTGAAAAATCGCTCCTAAGCATGAGACCCACCGAAGACATCATTAGATCATGGCGTTTACATAACATTTAAGGAAAAGGAATACTCAAAAATATATATATATATATCCCAACGGGAAAAACGTGACTCGATTTAAATGAGGGGAGAAAACAAATTGGATGTTTTGTTTTTCTTTTGGCGCACGAACGTTTTCAAAGGAAGTTAAAAATGTGGATTCGTAAGTTTGACTCTCATGAAATTGTGAGCGATCGACTTCTCTCATTTTGTACTTTGGTTTTGTATTTGTTCGCAAACACTCCACGTAAAAAAAGGATCAAATGGACTTAAATTTTTAAGCAAAATATTAAAAAAGTTACTATAGTGAAATAAAAAAGTTGCACAGACAACAAAATAAAAAACCTCCTGATAACTGCAATCCATCGTTCCTGAAATACCAAACAAACCAAACACTGTACATGTTTATGATAATGCTTATAAATGTTTTTTATTTCCTCTTGGTTCTTTAACATGAACTTACCAATAAATTTGTTAATTCGAGTAAACGCCTTGAATGAACAAGAGGAACTTCGCAAGAGCGTTCCAATAAAATGTTTATCTCATGAATTTATAGATGTCTATCTTTTCTCCTCGTTTTCTTACGACTCGTCGAAAAAACATGCTTTCCGTACGAAGGCCATTCTTCTCGCACTCGTTTCTGATTTTTACCTTTACCGGAAATGCACTTTTAAAAGTTTGTTTATATCTTTACTGCTTGCAAAACTTTCGTAAGGGTCATTGAACTAGATATTATACCCATCCAGAATTTTCTCCTATGAACTGTTTATTAGGTGTTAGCTGTCGATGTCAAGCAAAGGATCTTATACTACAACTCATTTGTCAAGCAAGTAATGATGTCTGGCTCTTCTAATGAACCTCCTGTTCTGTGGATAATCTCACCAAAGTCCTAAGGCAACAAAACGCGCAGCTCGTGTTCTATTAAACGCAGACACCAGGGACAATAGTGTTAAGCTTCTCTATTAATTAAGATGGCCTCCATGCAAAATAAATAAGTGTTTACTCATTCATAAGTGCCTGGTAGGTGATTACCCTCAATATATGAACAGTTTAATTACAAAGAATTCCGATATAAATCATAGCAAAAGTCGATACGGAGAAGGGAACCTTGTCTGTAAGATATTTAAAAGGGAAACTGAGGATGGCAGGACGTTCTCAGTAAGTAGTGAAAAACTTTGGAATTCGTTTCCAACCAGTGTTAAAGACAAAATTAAAATGTCAAATTCAAATTCAGATCTACGAAAATGCCTGAATGAATAGGGACATTCGTCATGTTAAAGTAAATTAGCATTACCATTTTCTTTCACTTTTTGAATTGTTTTCAATTTTTCTCTTTTTTAAACTTTATCATTTTTATATCACTACAATTATATTTTACATAATATTAATTTAGGGCACGTTTATATATATATATATATATATATATATATATATATATATATATATGATATTTTCAGTATATACAAAGGACATATCTGATGAAAGAGGGCCACAAGTTTATCAGTATTGTAACTGTCCCGTGCTACCCTCGATAAATAAAGTCGGATTGATTGATTGATTGATTGATTGATGTGCCCTTTGATATGGTTTTCTGCGTTGGCACAAATGTTTCCCGCGTTTGCTTAAGGTTTCACGCGTTCCGTTCCCGCGTTAGTTTAGGCAAATGATTCCAAAATTCAATATTTCCAAGCATTTCCAACGGGCCACTTCTATTCCCACAAAATTTCAAGGGGAAAAAAAACCTTAATTTAGAAGGATATTCGAATATTTTCTTCAACACTATTTGTTATCTCTTGTTGATTTGGGTGTTTTAAACGACAGAGCTGGGTACGAAACGACTGAGTACGAAACCATGGTTTCGCTCAGTTGTAATAGGTTAGATGTTTTTTTTTTCACGTCAGATGCTCTCCCACATTTGCAACGAGTTACGCATTCCATCAATTTCTCCTCTTTTGCAGCTAATTGTATGTTTTTCCCCGTTTGCACAATGTTCGATGTTTTTTTCGGCGGTTGCAAAGGGTTAAATTCTTGCCTCTGTCTAAAACGAGTCACGCACTCCAACGTTAATCCCAGTTTGCGTTTTCCCCGCGATAACACGATTTGCGCCATTTGGCGATGTATCACCTCCAAACACATCTACTCGAGACGGGCTCACTTTATTTCAAAAACATCTAAAATTCCAAACAATTTACAGCTCATTGCAGTGAATAAGTGAAGCTGAGGTAGTTTCAACACAAATTATAACATTCTTCATCCAAGTTCCAAGAAAGTTAAGCTTATCTACGAAAAGGAACACGAATTCTTCAACAATTTCCACTAATTTAAGAACACGCTCTCTGATCTGCGGATCAGATCTACGCTAGTTACCCTAACGGACGAGAGGAAGAGTCTGGGAACTAAAAACGGACTTTCTTAGATCTCTAAAGGCCTATTTACACGGCACGACTTTGTCGCATGCGACAAGCTTACGACAGGCCTACGACATGACTTAAGAGTCGTAAGCGAGTTGTAGGTTTGATTTACACGAAACAATTCGTGTCGTAAGCCTGTCGTAAGCTTGTCGCATGCGACAAAGTCGTACCGTGTAAATAGGCCCTAAGCAAGAAAGATGTCATTGATAATTCCGTAGAAAAAATTACATCACCAACATAAATTCGAGTTTCAACATCCAAGCTCAACATTTACCCCTACTAATGACTGGCCTCAAATTTCTCCTTAAAGTATCAACCGTTAATCAAATATAAAAGTGGCGAGTATAAAGGAAATGGTCATTAACTTAAGAAGCTCTTGATGGTCAAAAAAGTTCTCCTTGTCATTACCACGAGAAATGTAAAGACAACGGCGTGAGGAATTCACTTCACGGGGGCAATATGAAAGGCAATACTTGTCGTCAGCTGAACACCTCTCTAAATGCAATAGCTATTCTGACTGATTCAAAATCACTCTGAATATATTACGGTAAAGCAAACTGCGACATATACTACATAACGAAAGATTAATTTTTCTACGAAAGAACAATGGAATTTCTTGTACAGGTAAGTTCTTGCAACTCTGAACAACAACAACAACAAAATAATAGAAAATAATAAATTTCATTAGGTTGATTCGCGAGAATTTGCAATTTTCACCAAAATATGAAACGCGAATACATTCGTTTAACTATCGGAATCTGAACAAACTATTCCGTGCTTGCCGTTTCCTTGTGGATTCTCCTTGGCCCGCGACTTCCACTTGGTTTTGGAGGCTTGGCAAACTTCTGTCTGATCAAGTCCTTACGGGGTGAAGTTGATCGTGTAAGAACTCCTCCTTCAATTCCTTAGGGTCGGACGTTTCAATCTGAGAAACAAAGCTACATGTAAGGAACTGCTGGAAGGCAGGAAAAGAAGGACAAAGATTTTTAGGGAAACACAATGAATGGAATGATAGAAAGGTGAAGGCAAAGACGGGAAGGGAAAATGGGAACGAAAAAGAAGCAAAACATTTTAAGAGGCAACGAGCGCGTTACATTAAGCGATGTAAAAAATTTTGGTGGCAGTGCTGACAGTCAAGGACCCGGTCATTAATTATTGTCGGGAGGGGGAGGGGGAGGCGCTTTGGAGAATTTTGGTTGTGTCGTGATAATATTTAATATTTACCTGATTCCCTCCCCCCTCCCCCCCCCACACAGATCTGTCCCCCGTCACTAGAAGACAATTTTCTATAATTTCCTCCGTTTCTAAGCTATTGGCTATTGGCGACGACTGACCCCACTATGTTCCCCCTGTAAACCACGTGATCCCGCCAAATTCCACCACCCCTTCCCCTTTCAAGGCGTCTAATAATCAAGCGCTAACACGCTAGCCTATCATCAACACTATAAAAGCTGGTTTCCAGCAGGGGCGTGAATTAAGCATAAAAGTTAAAAAATACTTAAACTAACTTGGGGTGTCAAGTCATCGGGGAATCTTGAACATTTGGTCTAGCGTTATATAATTATACCCTCTTTAAATAAACTTATAAAAAATAAAGACTCGTTCCTAAATACTCCACCTTCTTTTCGATTTCAAGACAAAGAGATGCGGCTTACATCTAACAGCGGGCCCTTACATGTAGAATATAACATGCGATCCTTTATCGAGCATTTGTATCCAGGCATTGAATACACAAACACTGCAAAGTAGATCAAAAGAGGCGATGAAAGAGTTGAAGGTCTCACCAACGAACCCACTGAACCCAACACCATAAAAAGAAAAGCGCTGTCAGTTTCAACTTCGTGAAGGGCGACAGCTGTAGGATCACAACCTAAGGTCTAAGTAATCTTCCTAAATATTTCGTCTGACGTAAGGGAAACGCATATTGTACGCGTCGCTTCTTTCTGAAGGTTTGGTCGCCATCCTCGGACTGACGGACTACTCGCCTCGATTTCATGGCAGAGCTTTGAGTCCCGTGGCTGAGTG